>NC_051154.1:347056917-347196917 GCF_013339745.2 Dermacentor silvarum | reverse complement strand
CGTGACCCACATATGTATGGCAGAGGCCGAAAAAGTAGAAGTTGAGGACCCGTGTGTTCTAGCCGCTAGGCGAAAGAAGACTCCACGCCGCTATCAAGCAGGTTCCACAGGTCACGTGTTTCCTTGATGACATGACATCGTGACATGTACCGCCAGAGGTTCTATGAAGCACATGACACAGTGCTGTCGTTGTTAAACAACAGGTATTCACCTGATATGTGGCAGCATAAGTCCCACTATGAGGAGCTTGCCATAGGGAAGGAAGACGAAGCATATATAACATCGTTCTATGGTGACGACCTTGAACCAGGACAACTGAATTTTGCACAGAGATTTGCTGATTGACATTTTAAGCCAGTAAAGGTCGGCATCATTGCACACATTTGGGGACGTCGTGCACATGTTTACGGGGGGCAAGGGCGAACACCTGCGAAACTTTTGCCGGAAATTGCCAAGGTAAAAAATAGCGTTAGCCATACCGGTGTCGTCGACTACATTCGAGAGGTCCTTTTCTTGCCTTCGGCGACTGAAAATGTACTTGCGGTCGACGACTGGACAAGTCCGTTTGAACCATCTGGCAATTTTGCACGCCCACAAAGAACTCTCCCGCAAAATCAATTTGAATAAGATTGTCGACGATCAAGATGAAGTGCCCGAACGAGAACTTTTTCAAAGATGGTGAAATCATCGCATCAGACAACGAACTGATGTCTTTAATAGGAGCGAGAAAGGCACCAACTTACAAGTCGAAGCAGACCACCTGGCTTAGAAAACAAAGCAAGAAATTATAAAGGAACGAAAATGGGGTACATAACAGCGCAAGCAGAGTGAGGGCATTTGAGTAAGAAAAGACGCGTGGTTGCATTATTTGTAAAACTGCCTAGTCTATCTATGCGTTTTCATTAGTAATTTTTATTTCTCGTATGCTGCATTTGCCTCTCAATAACACAATCCACGTCGTTCCTATATTTGTTATCGAGTCCCTTCGCACTTTTGAGATATAGCTGTCTTAATTTATTTGTGAATATGCTTATTTATTTGGGCACCTAATAATTTTTCCTCTATAATCATTTGTTGTGCCTCCGGAAAATAAACGAAACCAGTGGCATAAGGCATGCTTTCACATGCAATGAAACTATGGCGTTATGGAATCACATTATAGTTATGCTAGTTCCACTCATAAGTTGTGTTCAGAAATTGTTATATATCGTTTAATGTTTATATATGTTATGCCTTGTCTTCTCAGTAACTCACCTTTCGTCAGGAAATGATTTCTTGATTGTATCTTTTTATATTAAGTATTTTACAAGGCGTTATATTGCTTTTTCATAGATGCGTACTCGTGCTACTTAATACGCACAAGATACATGTATTTCCCTAACGTGTTTAACTGAATCCGCTTGTCGCATGGCTCAATCAAGAGACGCCAGCCTCTTGACGTTGCGAGGGGACTGAGGTTGTAGAACTGAATTGTCTCCTACACCGAGGTCTTGCAAATACTGATATAAGCTCGTCACTTTAGTCAACAATCTTTCACGAAGTTTCTAGTGTAACTGTTATTAAAGGTTATACATATATGCATACATGGGTGGGGTTTGGAAAGCTGGTCAGGTCACAGCCCACCTCCGCAAAAATGAAAACTTTCCGCCTATGGAAATGATGGAGCTCTAACGTGAATACAGAACAAGAGAGCAGCAGGCAGGGTTGGCAGCGTGTCTCAACCAGAGCAGCTCAGGCAATCTCGAACTTGCGCCGCGCGAACGACTGGCGATGTGTCGGCAGCGTCGGGCATTCGTCTTCACTACAATCACCCCCCCCCCCCCCCCCCATCGGAAAGGGATCCATCCTGGCGACTCATGGTGAACATAGTGTCACGTAGTAGTGACGGTAAAGAAAACAGTCGCACAACTGTGTATGACGAAACTGGTTGTTTATTGGGCGAACCTGTGCCCACAAAAGCAAGCTACCCTCAAAGCACAACGATAGCGGCGAACACAGTCGGCGATCGCCGAAAATCTGACCAGTGGCGAAACGCGTCGGCTTTTATACCTGAGTCATCGAAGGTTCCAGATTAATCCCTGTTGCTCGCGGGTCTTCCAGAAAGTTCTAGACAATTCGCGTTGGTCATACAATCAGATAACATAAGCGTCGGTGAAGCATCGATAACGTTCTAGAAACTTCCGATACCGGCGCGTCCTGCGCAGAGCGATAACATTTGTTAGCCGGTGGAAAGCGGCCACCGGTGAAAGAAAAACATGAATACGTGTCAATACCCTCCCCTAAAGAAGCATCGTCTCGATGCTACAAACAAGAAAGCGAAAACAAAACCACGCGTACAGAAAAGGACAAAAATAACAAAGCAACAAAGGACCTAAGTTCGTCCGCGGGCGTAGAAAGGCTTAAGACGCACCACGTGGATGACTTCAGGTCGTGCGCGGCGCCGCTGTGATTGCAAAATACCGTCTGGCACGACCTCATAGTCCAGTGCGCCAATACGTCGGATGATCTTATATGGTCCGAAATAGCGACGTAAGAATTTATCGCTAAGTCCTCGTCGGCGCATCGGAGTCCAGACCCAAACACGGTCTCCGGGCTGGTACTCGACGTAGCGTCGTCGAAGATTGTAGTGTCGGCTGTCGGTCCTCTGCTGGTTCTTCATGCGCAGGCGGGCGAGCTGTCGGCCTTTTTCGGCACGCTGCAAATATATGTGGCAACTTCGAGATTTTCTTCGTCGGTGACGTCCGGTAGCATGGCGTCAAGCGTCGTTTCCGGGTTCCTTCCGTAGACCAGGTTGAACGGCGCCATGTGCGTCGTTTCTTGCATGGCCGTGTTGTATGCGAAGGTCACGTACAGAAGGATGGCATCCCACGTCTTGTGTTCGACGTCGACGTACATTGCCAACATGTCGGCGATGGTCTTATTTAGGCGCTCGGTGAGGCCATTCGTCTGCGGGTGGTAGGCGGTGGTCCGGCGATGGCTTGTCTGGCTGTAGCGCAGGGTGGCTTGAGTTAGTTCAGCCATGAAGGCCGTACCTCTGTCGGTGATGAGGACCTCTGGGGCACCGTGACGTAGGAGGATGTTCTCAACGAAGAATCGGGCTACCTCGGTAGCACTGCCTTTGGGCAAGGCTTTTGTTTCGGTGTAGCGGGTGAGGTAGTCCGTAGCTACGACGATCCATTTATTCCCGGACGTCGACGTCGGAAAAGGCCGCAGTAAATCCATCCCGATCTGCTGGAACGGTCGGCGAGGTGGCTCGATCGGCTGTAGAAGTCCGGCTGGCCTTGTCGGCGGGGTTTTGCGTCGCTGACAGTCTCGGCATGTCCTTACGTAATGGGCGACGCCGGCAGAGAGGCGAGGCCAGTAGTATTTTTCTTGTATCCTCGCGAGCGTGCGGGAAAAACCGAGGTGTCCAGCCGTTGGGTGATCATGGAGAGCTTGCAGAACCTCTGGACGCAATGCTGAGGGTACCACGAGGAGGTAGTTGGCTCTGAGAGGCGAGAAGTTCTTCTTTAGGAGAATGTCGTTTTCCAAGAAAAACGACGCCAATCCTCGCCTGAACACCTTCGGCACAATGACGATCTTGCCTTCCAGGTAGTCTACAAGGCTCCTTAGTTCCGGGTCGGCTCGCTGTTGTTCGGCGAACTTGTCGGCACTGATGGGTCCCAAGAAAGTGTCGTCATCCTGGTCGTCCTGTGGCGGCGGTTCGACGGGGGCGCGAGACAAGCAGTCGGCGTCAGAGTGCTTTTTCCCGGACTTGTAAACGACGGTGATGTCGAATGCTTGAACTCTCAGACTCCATCGTGCGAGGCGACCTGAAGGATCCTTCAAGTTAGCTAGTCAACACAAGGCGTGGTGGTCACTCACAACCTTAAAGGGCCTGCCATAGAGGTAGGGGCGAAACTTTGATGTAGCCCAGATGATGGCGAGGCAATCCTTTTCTGTTGTGGAATAATTTGCTTCCGCCTTCGATAGGGACCGGCTAGCGCAACTTACAACCCTTTCTAGTCCGTCAGTCCTCCGCGCAAGCACGGCGCCGAGACCTACGCTGCTTGCGTCGGTGTGGACTTCGGTATCGGCGTTTTAGTCGAAATGCGCAAGTATTGGCGGCGATTGGAGGCGTCACTTCAGTTCTTCAAATGCTTCGACTTGCGGCGTCTCCCACTTAAACTCGCCGTCGGCCTTCGTGAGATAGGTAAGTGGCTCAGCGATCCGTGAAAAATCCTTGACGAAGCGCCTGTATTAGGCGCAAGTCGAAGAAATCTACGCACTGCCTTCTTGTCAGCGGGCGGAGGAAAGTTAGAGATGGCCGCAGTTTTCTGAGGGTCGGGGCGCACTCCAGACTTGTTGATGACGTGGGCCAAAAACAAGAGCTCCTCATATGCAAAGCGGCACTTTTCTGGCTTTAACGTGAGTCCGGAGGTTTTGATTGCTTGAACAACTGTTTCAAGGCGCCGCAGGTGTTCTTCGAAGCTTGAGGTAAACACAACGACGTCGTCCAAATAGACGAGGCAAGTCTGCCACTTCCATCCTCACACTACTGTATCCATGACGCGTTGGAAAGGTGCAGGTGCCGAGCAAAGACCAAAAGGCATGACCTTGAACTCGAACAGTCCGTCTGGTGTTATAAAGGCAGTCTTCTCCCGGTCCCTCTCGTCGACTTCGATTTGCCAGTAGCCAGTTTTGAGGTCCATCGACGAAAAATACTTTGCGTTGTAGAGTCGATCCAAGGCGTCGTCAGTCCGTGGGAGGGGGTATACGTCCTTCTTCGTGATCTTGTTGAGGCGACGATAACCGACGCATAAACGTAGGGTTCCATCCTTCTTCTTCACTAACACCACGGGGGACGCCCACGGACTCTTGGACGGTTGGATGACGTCGTCGCGTAGCATTTCGTCGACTTGTTGCCTTATGGCCTCGCGTTCGCGCGCCGAAACTCGGTACGGGCTCTGACGGATTGGGCACACATATTCGTCGGTTATAATGCGGTGCTTCGCGACAGGGGTTTGTCGAACTTTCGACGACGACGAGAAGCAGTCCTTGTATTGCAGGAGCAGAGCTCTTAGCTGTTCTTTCTTATACCTGGGAAGGTTCTGGTTGACGTCGAAAGCTGGTTCAGATACTATAGTCGTCGTTGCAGGTGCACTGGAATCCGTGAAGGCGAAAGCACTGCTGGCTTGTACTATTTCGTCGATGTAGGCGACCGTGGTGCCTTTGTTAATGTGCTTGTATTCGGGGCTGAAGTTCGTGAGCATCACCCTTGCTTTCCCTGCACGTAGCTCAGCTATGCCTCTAGCGACGCAAATTTCACGGTCGAGCAGTAAGTGATGATCGCCCTCGATGATGCCCTCCATGTCTGCAAGCACTTCGGTACCGACGGAAATCATTACGCTGGAGCAAGGCGGAACGGTGACTTGTTCTTCAAGCACAATGAAGGCATGGTAACTTATGCTTGTATTCGGTGGTATCGCGTTGTGCGTTGAAAGCGTTATCGACTTGGACCTCAAGTCGATGACTGTACCGTGTTGATTTAGAAAGTCCATTCCTAGGATGACATCCCTGGAGCAGTGCTGCAGGATTACGAAGTTCGCCGGGTAAGTGCGGTTGTTTACCGTGACTCGCGCTGTGCAGATTCCAGTCGGCGTTATTAGGTGGCCTCCCGCTGTCTGGATATCGGGTCCTTGCCAGGCTGTTTTCACCTTCTTCAACTTGGCGGCGAACGCGCCACTGAAGACGGAATAGTCGGCGCCAGTGTCGACGAGAGCGGTGACGTTATGACCATCGATGAGCACGTCTAGATCGGTAGACCGGCGTCTGGCGTTGCGGTTAATCGTGGCGTCGGATCACGGCTGCGTCGGCTTGCTGTGCTCCTGCTACGTCGCGTTGGAAGGTCTTCTTTCTGCGGCGAAGTGCTGTCAAGGCTGTTGCTAGGCGGCATGCTGATATCTCGTCGTGATGATTCGCGAATCGTCGTCGTCGTCGGAGGATCTTCGGCATTGCGTCGTACAGCAACCGCACCTCCATCGGTTGCTGCCTTTAGTTTCCCGGGTAAGGGCTCGGAGATCGTCCCCGGGTGGGACCGGTGTACTGACGGCGATGCGGCGAGATGTAGCGGCCCGGTGACGGCGAGCGTGTTGTCATCGTGGTTGCCACTGGGCTCCGGCGAGGTAGTCGGCGATGTCACGTGGTCGCTCGCCAAGCTGTGGACGTTGTGCGTTGACGGCGAACCCTCGTAGGCCCATCTCGCGGTATGGGCATCGGCGGCAGACATGACCGGCTTCCCCGCAGTGATAGCAGAGCGGGTGGTGGTCGGGGGCGCGCCAAATGTCGGTCTTCCTTTGGTAGCTGCACTGGGCGACGGGCGGGCATGCTGGCGGCGGCGGCGGTGGACGACGGAACTGCGGCATAACGGGGCTCTGGCGCGAGCGCGGAGGGGGGCCTTGACGACGGGCGACGGCGGCGTAGGTCATCGCTTCCGGCTGGGGTTGCGGTGATTCGGGAATTCTTAGCGATTGCTGGATTTCCTCCCGCACGATATCGGCGATGGAAGCAACTTGAGGCTGCGACGACGGTAGCGACTTCTGCAGCTCCTCGCGCACTATCGCCCTGATGGTGTCTCGTAGGTCGTGGGAGAGTTTTGGACTTCGGCGTACTGTGGCGTCGAACGGCGATTGTATTGCCGGTTGCGGATGTCCAGTGTTTCTCGATCGTCGTAGCCTCCGAGAGGGGCCCACTGCTCGGTCGACGAATCCTCGAGCGTGTTGGTGAGCCGACTCGTTGCGGGGGTGGCCCGAGTGCGCGGGGACCCAGACCAGTTCAATGTGCCGCGGTTCGTCTTCGAGTAGGAGTGGACGAAGGAGCCATAGGGTGGTAGGCGAGACGAGACTTCGGGCGAAGTTGTAGATGGCGTGCTTGGAGTCGGAACTATGACGCTGGCGTCGGTCGAGGTGGCGACTAAAGCGATGGCCGCCTCCTCAGCCTCGACGACGTAGGGTGTTCTAACGGTGGCGGCACCGATTGTCGGCCCCGAGGGCGGCGAGGATGGCGAGACGGAGACGACTGCGAAGGCGTCCCCGGGCGAGGCGTATCGGGCCGCATCCACGCAGGCGACGGCCGTGTGGTCGGCGTACTTGGCATGAAGCATGGCTGCACGGGCTTGGCGGCGGGCGTCGTGGTGTCCCGCGAGCATATTCTTGGGTAGTGGCTTGATGGAGAAGGCTGCCCGAACAGCCTGTGGTAGTGAGACCAGGACGGCGGGTGGGAAGAGGTGTCATGACCGATGAAAGAGAGGATGTGGCGACCGGTCGGCGAACGATGAAGGTAGCCGGTCGTTGCACCTGAGCGGTGCGGTGAGCTTCGATCAATTTGTCGAGCGTGTTGTGGACTTCCAGGCGGAGGAGACGCGCCGTGGACGCGTTGGGGGGAAGGCCGAGGGCAGTCTTGTATGCCCGGCGGATGAGGACGTCGACCTTGTCGCGTTCCAATTTTAGAAGAGGAGTATAAGGAAGGCCGTCCTTAAGACGGGAACCGACGAAAGCGTCGACTAGGCGGAGGAGATCGTGTTCCCGCATGCCTGTGCGCCGCGCTCGGACACGATCGAGCAAGCGCGCGGTTTGCTGAACCGAAAGCGAGAGCTGGTCGATGGTGTGAGAAGTATGGCGGTTGGACTGTAGTATCAGCCCGAGCACGCGGATATGAGAGACGACGGGAACGGGAGTGGAATTGGCGTTAATCGTAATGGTGGGGTGGGGCGTCCTGTGGCGACACCGGTCGGGGGGCTGCATGAGGTGGAGGGCCGATTTGGCCGCGGAGCAAGCGAGACTGGTCGCGTGCACGTGACTCGTGACGACGTCAGTTCCGCATTGCAACGTCTGTTCAATGTGCCCGTCGGAGCCAGACGAGACCCAAAGAGTGACGTCGTCCGCATACAGGGTGTGTTTGAGATCGGGTATACGGTTGAGCTTGTGGGGAAGTGAGCGAAGGGCGAGATTGAAAAGGAAAGGCGACAACACGGCGCCCTGAGGGGTGCCACGAGATCATGGAGGAAGGAAACAAAACAGGACAGGCCCTGACGTCACTTTTTTTGAAGCCGGAAGTGCAGCCATGTTTGTGTGCCACCTCTATTTGCGCCTCCAATCAGGGGTTCTGCAGCTCGCCGGAGCAGATGGGCGCGAACTTTGAACTTGCATTGTTACGAGCCGCCGGAAGTATGTGTTCCTGACGCGCGTCAAAACAAAGGCTACAAAACTTCTGTAGCAGTTTTAGGGAAGCAGACGCGCTCCCGTGTTTTTCCGTGGCACGTTGAAGAAGACAACGAAGACCCGCGTCGTGATTGCTTGAGTGTATCTGTTGCTCGCCGGCACTCACACTCACTGACCCAAAACACAACTTTGAAGCTTACACACCACACTCCAAAGTCAGCTTTTCTCGCGAACAAAAGGTGCTGCGGGAAAGACACCGGCGGAAAAAATCTTATCTCACTTTTCAGAGACCGAGAGCAGCAGCGAAAGCTTCAGGAGCGCGGTTGCTATGGCAACGATAACATTTGGGGTACCCGTCCCAGTGCTCCTTTGCGAAAAACAGCACGTGACTTCCGCCACACCTTCTCCAATACGTTCGTGCTGGCCAGGGCCTTTCCTGGGGTTTCCTTCCTCCATGCACGAGATCCAAGCGCATACGTGGGAGACGAAAGATCTCCCACGATGATTTCGGCCGTGCGGGCTGTGAATAAGGAGCGAATGTAGTGGTAGGTGCGAGAGCCGGGGTTGATGACGGGGAGTTCGGTAAGAATAGCCAAATGGGAGACGTGGTCGAACGCCTTGTGAAGGTCGAGGCTAAGCAGAGCCTTAGTGTCCGAGAAGGTGGGTGGATCGAGGAGGTCGTGGTGGAGTTGCAAGAGGATGTCTTGCATGGAGATGTAGGGGAGGAAACAAATCATCGTGTGGGGAAGGAGGTAGTGAGCGTCCGCGTACATTTGCAAGCGAGCTAGGACGATATGTTCCATAAGCTTGCCGACGCACGAAGTGAGTGAGATGGGCCGGAGATTCTCGATTGTGAGTTTCTTGCCCGGCTTGGTGATAAAAGCCAGGCGAGCGTGTTTCCACGACTGGGGGAGGTTGCCAGAGCACCAGCACTCATTGAGGAACGAAGTGAGGGCAACCACTGAAGGGGCGTCAATATTTCGGAGGAGTTGTTGGGAATGCGATCTGGACCGGGGGCGGAGGTGGTTCGGAGCTTGTGTGGCGCCGCGTAGACTTCAGCTTCCGTGATATCGCCGTCCAGTTCGGGGTTGGGGGCCCCGGAGTAGGACGCGAGAGGGGGAGAAGAGGTGCCGGGGGTGCCAGCTGGAGGTATTTGGCGGCCAGGTCTGCCTTCAGCGACGGAGTGTTGCCGGGGTAGGCCCGGACAACGCGTTGTAATTGCTGCCGAGCGACCGACTTGGTGGAAGCAGGGTCGAGGAGGTGGCGGAGGAGATGCCAGGATTGCTTGCAGCCCAACTGACCGGAGAGCCCTGAGCAAAGCTGCTCCCACTGTTCGCGGGCGAGCAGAGTGGTGTGATGCTCGATCTCGCGATCGAGGCACGCGATGCGGCGGCGTAGGCGACGGTTGTGACGTTGCTTATGCCAACGGTTGGTGAGGCCCGTGCCAGCGGCTAACAGGTGGGCGAGGCGGGAGTCAATTGCCGGATGGTCCTCCGTGGTGGGGATCGAGGCGGTGAACCCGTCGAGGTCCGCCAGTGGCTGGTTGATCCACATCGAAAGGTCCTCGATGTCGGGGGCGGCAGAGTGCATCCAGTGGGCTTGGAACGCATCCCAAACCGTATAGCGGGTCGCGTGCGGGCGCGGCTTGCACGGGGAGGTAAGGACTTGAATGGCGAGGACGTAGTGGTCGCAGTCCAGAGACTGATGCGCATTGGACCAGCGCGCGTGGTGCACGTAACAGCAAAAGCTGAGGTCTGCAATCGTGTCGCGGCCCACGCTGTTGCCGATGCGCGTGGGCTGCGTGGGGTCGGTGAGCAGGGAGAGGTGGAGGTCGTGTGCGAGCAGGCACCGCCTCGTGCCGGGGCCATCGGCCTTCGAGTAACCTCAGTCCGGATGCCTGACGTTGAACTCACCGAGAACGAGGAGGGGGGATTTGGCTGCTCTCGCTGCAGTGGCACGGCGCAGAGCAACCAGCGACAAGTCTTTGGTGACCTGTGGGGGGGGGGGGGGGGCAAACATTGAGAACATAAAGAGAGGGGTCTTCACGTGGCTGAGGCAGGACCTCGAGAAAGACATGGTGGACCGTAGGGAAGGGTAGATCGACTCGACTGACCATGAGCATCCGCCGAGTGAGGACGGCCGTGACGGGATGGGGCAGGGGGTGATGAGCCACTTGGTCGTGGGCGACGTCACCCGAGAGAGAAACGGTGGTGTGAGTCTCCTGTAGTACGATTACGTCAGGAGCGACCGAGAGGTCCCGTTGTTGAAGGTGTAGAAGGAGGTGTTTACGCTTGGGGCGAAAACCACGGCAGTTGCACTGCCAAACGGTGACGATGGAGCGGTAAGCCATGATTAGTAGCGGAAGCAAAAGGTGTCGCCTCGGCCGGTGATTGCGAGAGTCGGGCGGCAGAGGATGAGGTGGTGCGGGCGTCGAGGGGTGGCTTGGCTCGGATGGTTGCGAGCATGAAAGTTTGAAGGGTGTCGAGCATCGCTTGAAGAGATTGGAAGGACGTGGCGGGGCGATAAGCAGTGAGGTCCGTGCGGATGGCGTTGAGAGCTTCTTGTTGTGCCGTGAGAAGCTGGTAGATCAAGTTGAAAGGGCTATCCAGCCGTTTTTCGAGGTTCACCTGGGTCGTCTTGATGGCTGCCTGGATCTCTTCGCAAAAATGGAGAGATGCAAGGGGGGTGTCTTGTCTGCGGCGCTTGCTAGTGCCTCCTTCGGAGGTCTGAACATCCCTGTCAGAGGAGGAGGCGATTGAGGAGGGCAGACACGATGGGAGGGTGATGGCTGCCTCGAACTTCTCTTCAAGAGCTCGCAGTTGGGCTTGGAAGGAGTCAATTTGGGTCTTCTGTGCCGCAAGTTGAGCGGTTTGTGCAGTGAGTTGCTGTCGTAGGGAGGCGTTTCCTTGCTGCAGTGTGGTGACTTGCGGCGAGGGGGACGCCGAGGGAGCGCCTAGGGGACACCGGACACCGCGAGGGAAGTGATGCGGAGGTAGGCTTGAGCGCGAGCCGATTCCGCGAGGCTGAGCGTAAAGGTGTTGTTGTCAGGGTGGAGCCGCACCGTGTCGCGAGATGCGGGCGGTAGGTCTTGCAGGCTTGCTGCTTGCAGCAAGGCGGTGTATAAATGCCAAGGCTTGGTGAGGTCAACTGGGGTTTTGGGGCGGCCGACGACGTGAATCGTGTCGGCCGGGAGGCGAGGGAGCGGAGCGTGGCGGCGGGGCTGAGGAGGCGAAACGCTTGCTTCGGTGGCGGCGAGTTAGCTGCGTCGGCGGCAGCATGGCGCAACGCTGCGCGGCGTTGCTCTTGGGCACGGAGGCCTGGCGTCTGCCAGGTAGCGTCCGAAAGTTCTTCGGGGGTGACTTCTTGTCCTTCGACAGCGTTTTACATGGCGGTGGGCGGCCGGGAGATGGGCGACGAGATAGCGGCGGGCGCCCCGTCGTCTGCGGGCTGGCGTGGGGGCGGCCGCACTCGAACCAGGCCGGATATGCCTAGGTCGACGCGCGCCGTGGTGAAGGGGTTCCCAAAACTCTCCTAGGCCACCCCGGGCGAGTATCTGGATGAGATTGGTATAGAAAACGTCCTGACGACATGCTTCACCCACTCGTGAAGAAAGTATCCGGATAGGGCCAAAAAAAACGGGCACGAGGGCCGAAAATTGGCGGATCCGACGCGAGGTGCAACTACTTTCGACGGCGACGCCCGCGCCTCGGAGTGTGTTACTGGCGCTGGCAAAACGCGCAAAAGATAACGCCGAGGAACATATCAGAAACTTGCAATTCGAAAATTCCGCCTTCTAAAGGACTGAAAACAGGCTTTACACCCACGCATTTGTCTTGAGTACGGGTAGCAGGTATTAGTCCGGCTGGGTGCCTCTGTTACGTCCGTCTCTGTGTACATAGCGTACCGTCGCGTCGCCCGAGGCCAAGTTTGGAAACGCCAAGTCGCCCGTGTACTTGTGCTGCTAAAGTGGAGGAAATAATGCCCGGAAAGGGGGGGGGGGAATGCTTGGAAGTCAGATGTTTTCATATTTTCGGGTATTGTTCGGGATGAGTCCGGTATTTTCTACGCAATGTATGTAAAAGCGAATTGCCTTTGTTTGTAATGCCGCCCATTCACCGCTTTCGCATGTTTCGCCTCTACACGCAGTATTCCTATGTCTAAATAGCAAAATGACACATGCTTGTAACATGCTGTTACATGCTCGTAAATGTAACATATGCTTGTAATTTACTTTTTTTCAGCTGATGCCGTCCGGTGGAGCTTCATACGCGAACTACTGCTTACCTGGGGTCACAACGTTGGATGAACGCACAAAAAGCGTGGAACGAGCTTTTATATAGAGCAAAATAAATAGTTCCTCATTTCACAACGGTTCTTGCTTCTACATTGTGAAATTGCACGTGGCACAGATTTGATGTTGTAGAGTAGCAGTCTGGGTCAGTTGGTACATACTGAATATTAAAAACTAGTCAAAAGACGAAGGACAGAGAAGAGACGTGGCACACACGACGACTGGACTAACAACTGTGCTTTATTGAAAAACCCCGTCTCTCAGGAAAACCCGGCGAGAATGCTCAGCTCAAAAGCCGACACCCACACACAAACAAAGGTGATTGCAAAACGCCACGTAGCTAACGCCAGTGCGATAGGAAACTAAGTTCCTTCTGCATCAGTGAGAGAGAGGTAGAACTGATGCAATTATCCCCTTGCAAATTGATATGGTAAGCTTCGAGAATTTCACGCTCCGTCTTGCCCTTGCCCCTACCAAGGATTTTAACATTGGAAAAAAGCGGGACGCAGCCGCATTCCCTACAATGGCGAGGCAGATTTGCTCCATAAGAGGTATTCCAAAAATTGTAGTGTTCTCGCAGCCTCTCATTAATACACCGGCCTGTTTGACCGATGTAAACTTTTTCACAAATCAGCGGAAGCTCATACACCACACGTGTAGCACAAGGAATGTAACCGTTGTCATGACACGCGGGGGGTCTATTCCTGCCGCGCGCCACACGTGAGCAAAGGCCTGAAAGTTTGCAGGGAGCAGAAAAAACAACATTAACGCCCTGCCTCGCAGCAACTTTCTTGGCGTTGTGGGAGACCCTATGAACATAGGGCATCACTTGAAGTCTTTCCATTCAGCCGCCGTTGGGTCAGCCCTTTTTTGCTATCGCCTCTTAATCCTTTGCAGCAAAGTTTCTGCCACTGCCTTCAAAAGCGCTTTTGGGAAACCAGCGGCCACCAAACGATCGAACTGGTTGTCAAAACTTGTTTTTTCTGCTCCCTGCAAACTTTCAGGCATTTGCTCACGTGTGGCGCGCGGCAGGAATAGACCCCCCGCGTGTCATGACAACGGTTACATTCCTTGTGCTACACGTGTGGTGTATGAGCTTCCGCTGATTTGTGAAAAAGTTTACATCGGTCAAACAGGCCGGTGTATTAATGAGAGGCTGCGAGAACACTACAATTTTTGGAATACCTCTTATGGAGCAAATCTGCCTCGCCATTGTAGGGAATGCGGCTGCGTCCCGCTTTTTTCCAATGTTAAAATCCTTGGTAGGGGCAAGGGCAAGACGGAGCGTGAAATTCTCGAAGCTTACCATATCGATTTGCAAGGGGATAATTGCATCAGTTCTACCTCTCTCTCACTGATGCAGAAGGAACTTAGTTTCCTATCGCACTGGCGTTAGCTACGTGGCTTTTTGCAATCACGTTTGTTTGTGTGTGGGTGTCGGCTTTTGAGCTGCGCATGCTCGCCGGGTTTTCCTGAGAGACGGGGTTTTTCAATAAAGCACAGTTGTCAGTCCAGTCGTCGTGTGTGCCACGTCTCTTCTCTGTCCTTCGTCTTTTGACTGGTTTTTAATATACAGATTTGATGGGACTTGACAAGATCGTTTGCAATAATTTTTACCAAATAGTAAACCGATTCCGCACGAAGACCGTGCGCGGTCGAGCAAAACAAAGAAGAAGAAAAGGGGGGCGCAGCCGGCCGTGCTAGCTAGCGTTCAAAATGCGGGCGCCCAGAACCCAAAGCGGAAGTGATTGATGCCGACCGCTTGGCGCACTGCAGTCAATTCGGCCGCTGGGCTCTATGGGAGTGTCCGCTCTTGTTGAATTCCATTCTCTATGGCGCTATAGTGTCATGCTGTTACCAGAACGCAGGATTGCCTCACTCAGCAAGAATCGCGTGATAACTCACTGATAACATAGGATATTTTTTATTTGACCGTGCGCTTCACTCCAGTACAATACGTTCACCATTCCACGCCGGTTTGTGCCATCGACAGTACAGCAAGTGCCCGCACGACATTCGTCGCAAACGCTGCGCCTATCGCTCGAGCGTTAGTTCACGGAGTCGTTTTCATCGACAGAAGTGTTTGCAGTCTTTCCCAAGAACTACGGAGTGTTTAATTTAACCAATATTATCGCCCAGAACACGAGAAATATTATTGTTCAGCCCCTCAAGCTAAGGAAATTGCCGCGGATCATGCAAGGGTTCACGCACTCACTTCGCACACCTGCCCTGCGATAACGGCGGCGCGGCGTGGAACGCAGCTGGGGCGAGGGTACGCGCATGCGCATAGCTGAATTGGAAGAAGGTCCATTCCCACTGGTTGAAATGGGCACAAGTATACCCCGGCCTGGCATTCGGATTTCTTGAGGGGTGATATGCTTGGGAATGGAGCTCGCGCCCTAAATTCCCGTCGAAACCGTTGGGAGCACAAAAAAAGAAGGCTTTGGCTGCTCCCATGGCGATAATTCCCCATGTAGCGCCCGAAATGCACCTATTGAGGTGGGATGCCTTCTGGTTGGGGACAAACCCCTTTCCAAGCGTTGCGGTCCCATGATGGGCAAGCACCAGGCCAATAGCGCGCTTGTACCTATTTTAGCGAGATAGGTATACCCAGCGGAACACTTGCCTCCCACAAACGCGGCGGATGTTCTTGAACAAAGCCGTTTGTGGTTGGATAAGTGGCGCGCAGAGACAACTCGGGAAATCTCTATTATGCCCCCTTTCGAAATGTGAACCCCCACAAGAGCCGAGCACCAGGCCATCAACTGATCAATTGTATCATCTAAGGTACAACAAATTGTCCATCAACAAAACGTGCTACGCGTATTGCTCTCAAACCGACACCGTTTAGGAACTTCAGCAGAACAGTATTGCTACTGCCAGCCGTTATGTAGGAAGCAGCGCAATAAATTTCCCTGCGAATACCCCATCCCCTGTTTCGAGTTAGCAACGCGCGGCCATACAGAATAAGCATGACAACGATTACTCTGTGCTGTTCACTAACATCCACTCGATCATTAACAAGCGCGATGCCCTGTCTGCGCTGATCGACACGTGTAATGCAGAATTTGTTGTATTAGTCGAGACCTGGCTTTGAGATAAAATTGAAAGTTCGGTACATTTCGCCTGCAGTAAGGCTTACAATATATAGAAATGGGACCGAATAGGACGATGTGGCGGTGGGACCTTGATCGCAGTTTCATCTGATATCAACTCTTTTCATATACACGTGCCTTCGCAGATTGATTTCTTGTGCTGTTGTATTCACATAAATAACAAAGACATGAAATTCGCCGCTTGCTATCGACCACCCGACAGTACATCCACATTTTGCAATGAACTATTTGACTGTCTTAACCAAATCGTTGTTGAATATCCAAAAGCACCAATATTCTTGCTCGGTGATTTCAATTTCCCGGCAATGACTTGGCTGTTGACTTCCGATCAGTGACTATATCCTCATCCAAATGTTCAACCTTTCTTGATATATGTTGGACCTTTGGCCTCACCCAGTTTGTTAAAGACTGTTGCGACGCCGCTTACTCCAACCTCGACTGGCGTTACTACTGGGTAGCGTGGCGTTGTCAACAGGCTGCAGGCGTCCGGTAGACCATGGCGACCAGGCAGGGCCAAGACGATTTCTAGTGCAAAACTTGCACTGTTTATTGCATGGTTGGTGATGGATAAAAAGAAGAGAAGGATGATCAAAAATACATTGCGGGGCAAGCCAATCGTAACAAGAGCCTACCCGTGTCCCTGCAATTTCTGGCAACATCCTTGACCTCGTCTTCACCACATCTCCTGATTCAATTTCTTCATTATCAATTATACCTGGTTTAAGCGATCATTCCGCGATTCATTTTGCAATCTCCTTACGCTCGCCCCAGCGTCTAAAATACTGTAAGAAAATTCGTGACTACAGTAGAGCAGATTTTTCCTCGATCAATAACGTGTTACCAAGTTTTGCCGATTTCTTTTTTACACAGTTCTTGGAAAGGTCTATCGCAGAAAACTGGCTCCTTTTCAAAAACAAGGTTGAAACACTAATTAAAAATATATTCCGACTCGCCTATTATCTCAATGCAATCGGGCTCCTCGGTTTAACTTGTGTTTAAATGTTAACAAGAAAAAACGCATTTTTCGACGCTTCAACCTGACTGGGGAAACCTAAGCAAAAGCTGCCTATCGCATCTGAATACAAAATGGCTCAGCCAAGAATTACTTTTTTTCTGAAACACTACCACATCTGCTCACAACAAATCCTAAGAAGTTTTGGAACGTTATCAACGTACGCAAACCCAACGAAATGGTTCTGATAACTGACGCTAGATTTCCTGTCCCCCGTGAGCTTTGCTCAATGGCTTTTAACAACGCATTTTCGCTATCTTTTTCTGACGCTCTAATAGATACTTCACCGTCCGCACGTGCCTTTACGTTCCTTGAGATGGAGCCGATTTCGATAGACGTTGATGACATATACCATTTGATTAAAAAAGCCGAACTTTCCTCATCGGCAGGTGTTGATAACATAGATTACAAATTCCTTAAGAGTACCGTAGCTTATTCATCTGCTTTCGTGTCATATTTTTACTCAGTCTTCGCAGAGTTCAACACTGCCGGACGACTGGAAGATGGCGAAGGTGATTCCAGTCCACAAGTCTGGTGATAGTCATAACCCCCTAAACTACCGGCCGATCTCCCTAACTTCCATTCCATGCAAGTGATTAGAGCAGATAACGTACTGCAGCCTGGTTAGTTTTCTCGAGTCTAATATTTTTCTTTGCGTCACAGCAGCATGGCTTTCGTAAAAATTATTCCTGTGAGACTCAATTATTAACCTTTACTAATGATCTGTCTTCCGCTTTTGATCGAGCTTCAGTTCTTGACTGCATCTTCCTTGACTTCGCGAAAGCTTTTGATACCGTCTCACATCGACTACTATTACTGAAACTTAGCGCACTCCATCTTGATTGTAGCTTGCTTACATGGATTGACTGTTTCTAGCAGAATAGTACTCAGTATGCTTCTCTCAATGATCATGACTCTAAATGCTGCAATGTAACATCCGGTGTTCCTCAGGGGTCAGTCCTTGGGCCTCTACTTTTTCTAATTTATATTAATGACCTGTATTAAAGAGACGACAGTTGCACAAGAGGTTTATTAACGACGACTGGTCGGTACAAACACATAATATTATAAAGACACGCCCCCCTGCTTGGGTAGGCTATTTATACTGTAATGGTGGCGCTGGGGTGCCCACAAGCGTGGCCCCCTGCTGGTTACAAGATACAACACCTTTCTTCCCTTTATTTGGCTACTAGTACCCGTACCTTTCGGGCACTAGCTGGATCCTAGTGGATCGCCGCAGGGGCACTGATCCGACTGGCTGCCGTAGGGGAGTTTGTTCAGTTGCTTGGCCCTCTGCTAATGGCGCCGCCTGCTGAGTGGACGTGACTGCGTCTAATGCCCCCTCCCTCGGTAAAATTTCGGGGAGTACCTCGCTTTGGGTATCTGCGTTCTCCGACAGCGTTATTTCTGACCAGGGAGCCGTTGGTGATACCACTTTACATCTCAAGTGATCGGCATGGCACTACCTAAGAACCTCACCTACGCGTACCAGGAACGTCACTTTTGACACCTTCTTTACAATTTTCCCTGGCCACCAATTCACCCTTTCGTTGCGAACAGTACGGACATACACCTCTTCGCCTTGCGTAAAGTCCTGGCTGTTACCCCTTCTTGCATCTGCCGTGAGTTTATTTTTTTTTCACTTCTATTTTTCCACACTTTCATCCTGCACGGTTTCAGCATGGACAGTCTGGTTCGGATTTTTCGTCCGAGAAACAACTCGCAGGGCGCTGATTCTGTGAACGAGTGCGCCGTCGTCCTGTATGAAAACAAGAAATTATCAATGCGGTGTTGTAACGACCGCGTCCGGCCGGCTCTTTCATCTTCTAGCTGTGATTTCAAGATCCCCCTCTTCGTGGTCTGCACCAACCTTTCAACTGCACCGTTTTACTGGGGGTGATACGGGGGCGTGAAAACTGACTTTACACCGTTTTCTTCCAAGAAGTGTTGAAATTCCCTGGATCTAAATTGTGGACCGTTGTCGGTTACCACAACACTGGGCAGGCCATACGCCGCAAAGCTGCTCCTTACCGCCTCCACCGTGGCGAAGGCTGATGTGCCGTGGCCACGGTACCTCCAGCCATTTTGAGTACGCGTCTACCATCAGCAGCAATGATCTTCCTTCGACTTCCGCAAAATCTAAATGAACCCTCTCCCAAGCGTTTGTAGCTATTGGCCACGGTTGCACCGGTACTGCTTGCGCTGAATTCCGTACATTTTGACAGACCTCGCACGCTCGTACCATGTCTTCGAGTTCTGTATCAAGATTTGGCCACCAAATCCAACTACGCGCCAGCATTTTCATTTTCGTCATTCCTGGGTGGCTCTCGTGTAATAAAGACAGAACACTTGGCCTAAGAGCTTTCGGGATAACAACTCGA
The DNA here is from genome assembly GCF_013339745.2 of Dermacentor silvarum. Lineage (NCBI taxonomy): Eukaryota > Metazoa > Arthropoda > Arachnida > Ixodida > Ixodidae > Dermacentor > Dermacentor silvarum. The sequence continues at coordinate 347,177,919 of NC_051154.1, read as the reverse complement.
CTGTTCCACAACAAACAGCCCTGCTCTATCGACAACTCGTGTCGACGATTAAAATACGGGCGGTATTGCTCTTCTGTTTCTTGAGGCCAACCAGGCCACGTCATGTCTACTACCGCTCTCAGAACCTCATCCCTGCTTGTTTCTTCAGCCACTTCCTGGGCTGTAAAAGGAACCTCTGATAAAGTCGAAAAAAATTTATTTCTTGTTCTTCCCCCGTAGTTGATTCTAACGGAAGCCTCGATAAACCATCTGCGTGGCCCACTTGTTGGCTTTTCTTGTACTTGATGACATACTGATGACAAGCCAAGAAATTTTTCCATCGCTGCACTCTTGCTGTCGCTACTTGACTGCTGTGTCTCTTCGGATCAAACAACTGCGTCAGCGGCTGATGATCAGTCACTATTTCGAACTGCCGACCGAACAAGTACTTATGAAACTTTTTAATGCCAAAAATAATGGCCGGAGCTTCGCGCTTAATTTGCGCATAGTTTCTTTCGGCCGCTGTAAGCGTGCGTGACGCGAATGCAATAGGTCTCTCGCAGCGACCTTCGGTGTGCGCGAGCACCGCTCCAAGGCCGTATGCCGATGCGTCACATGTCAAGCGCAGCGGTTTGTTACCATCGTACAAAGCTAGCACTGAGTCCTCACTCAGAAGCAGCTTGCATTTCTGAAAGCTGGTTTCACACTCTTTTGTCCATTCCCACGGACAATCTTTTCTGAGGAGCTTGTAGAGCGGTTCTAAGGTCGTGGCTGTTTGGCAAAGGAATCTAGCGTAAAAATTCACCAACCCTAGGAAAGCCTTCAATTCGGAGACACCAGTCAGAGTTGGAGCCCTCAATATGGCTTCTACTTTATCTTTCGTAGGATGCATGCCAAGCGCGTCAATTTCGTGACCAAGATAGCGGACGCGTTTTTTAAGAAATTGACATTTATCAGCGTTGGCACGTATCCCATGCTTCCGTAGCCTCTGCAGCACTTGTTCAGTGCGTCTCAGGCACTCGTGTTCGGTCTTTCCTGCTATGAGAACATCATCCAGATAGCACACTGTGCCCTCCAAGCCAGCCAATACTCGATCCATTACTGACTGGAAAATGGCAGGTGCGCTCGCGACACCAAACGGTAAACGCGTGAAACGGAAAAGGCCAAGGTGTGTATTTATCGTTAGCAACTCTTGCGAAAGGTCATCCATTCGAAGTTGCAAGTACGCTTTCGATAAATCAAGCACACTGAAACAAGTTCCCCCTGCCAACGACGCAAACACGTCTTCAGGCAATGGTAGAGGGTAGTGGGCAACGGTAATACAGGGGTTTAAGGACACATGGTAGTCACCACAGAGCCTGACGGCTTCTCCATCACTCTTCAGAACGGCTACGACAGGGGTTGCCCATTGGCTTTCACGCACCGGGTACAGCACACCTGCCGATTCCAACTCCTTCAATTCTTTTTCAACTTTGTCTTTCAAGGTGTACGGCACTGGCCTGGCTTTACAGAATACCGGTTGCGCTCCCTGCTTCAAAACAATGGAGCCCACAAACCCCTTATAGTTCCAATTGGGCCCGTGAACACATCCTTGTACTTGTCTAGCAAGCCCTCCTGTTTAGCGATTGTGTTCACTCGCAACACATGCGACCAGTTTAGGCGAATATGCTTCAACCAATCTCGGCCAAGCAATACCGGTACCGTGCGCCCCTGTTCATTCGCAGCTATCACGAGCGGCAGTCTAAAGGAATTGCCTTCATGAGATACATTTACAGTGACACTGCCCTTCAAGGGAACGCTTGAGCCATTGTATGTCCTTAAGCGAAACTGCACAGGTTCATATGGCACATGTCCAAAATATTTCACAAATTCACTTTCAGGCATAATATATACCGCTGGGCCCGTGTCTATTTCCATGGCAATGGTTTGCCCATTTACATTCATATCAACTTTGTACGGCTGAACTCTTTCTCCTAACGCGTACAATTCTAAGCTAGACACGTCCGCTTCCGCGGTGAAATTGCTCTGCCTTCTCTTACACATAATAGCTAAATGTCCCGTCTGGGAACAACTATAGCACCTTGCCTTGATGTGTCGACAGTCCTGCTGGTGGTGGCGACCCCCACAACGGAAACACGACCGCGCATCCTGTCCTTGTCAGCAGACCCTTTCCTCGCAGCCGCCGCCGTACCACGTCGTCGACAGTCGCTGGTCGGTCGCGTAGTCGCGGCACTGTCGCCGCTTTGCCACTTGACGTCGTCCTCCTGTTCTCAGGTCACGTCGCGTCCCGATAGCACATCCCTCGCGTGGTCGTAGTCGCTGCGCTGTCGCCACGTTGCCACTTGACGTCGTCCTCTTGTTCTCGGGTCGCGCCTCGTCCTGGTAGCATCTCCCTCGCGTGGTTTTCTGCGGCTTCCATGGAAGTGGCGATAACACACGCCTTGTCCCATGTTAGGCCTTTGTCATCTTCAGCGGCCAAAAGCTTGCATCGAATCGCCTCGCTGCGTACCCCCACGACAAGCTGGTCTCTGAGCGCCTCAGTTAAAAACGTTCCAAACGAGCAGTTTGTTGCCAACCGCTTCAATTCCACGATGAAGTCGTCAACTGCCTCCCGGGATCCCTGTATGCGTTTATGGAAGTTGTAACGCTCCGTGACTATCGACCGCTTTGGCGCGTAATGGTTCAGAAGCGCCTGTTTTATCTCTTGATACGTCTTTTCAGGAGCCTCCGGAAACATCAAGTTCCGCAATGTGGCGTACGCGCTGTCACCCACTATCGTGATAAGAACGTCTGTCTTGCTTTGTTCGTCCAGCTTATTCACCCTCGCAAATGCCTCGAACCGCTCGAAGTAGATAGCCATGTTACCTCTCGTAGTACAGAATTCCATCAGGCGCCCGACGAACGGTTGGTGGCTAGAGGACGGTGGCATATCGTTGTCCATGATGTCTGCTGCTTGAATCAGGGCTGGCGGTTCATCCCATCCTCGTCGCCATTATTAAAGAGACGACAGTTGCGCAAGAGGTTTATTGACGACGACTGGTCGGTACAAACACATAATATTATAAAGACGCGCCCCCCTGCTTGGGTAGGCTATTTATACTGTAATGGTGGCGCTGGGGTGCCCACAAGCGTGGCCCCCTGCTGGTTACAAGATACAACAACCTTCCTGATTCTGTTGCTTATAATATAAAGCTCTTTGCAGACGACTGCGTTCTGTACACCGTAATTTCTATTGATTCTGACTCCTCCGTTCTTCAATCTAACCTAAATATGATTTCTTCTTGGTGTGATACACGGCATATGAAACTAAACATTAACAAATACAAAGCAATGAGGGTGTCTCGAAAAATTAACCAGTCCTATTCTCAGGGCTATGCACTTAACGGTTGCCCTCTTCAGTTCGTCGACATCAACAAGTATCTAGGCGTCCATATCTCTAATAACCTGTCATGGCAGAAACATATCCACCATGTTAATAACAAAGCTAACAGTACCCTCGATTTTCTTCGGCGGAATTTCCGCCTCACTCCCGTCCCGTTGAAACTACTACTATTCGATTCAATACGGTTCAAAACCGCTCAACTGGGTTTATCCTCTCTAACTACTATCGCTTAGCCAGCGTTTCTTGCATGAAGCAAAATCTTGACCTACCTCTCGTTTCTACTAGGTGTCGAATTTCCCGATGATGCTTGTTTCATAAAATATACTACACTAATAATGACCTAAAAATTACACTTTTTTCGCTTCCGAGCCATATGCCATCCCGTATTGATCATCAAATGAAGGTTGGGGTACCTCAGTGTAAAAGCAATGCATACCTCGAAGCCTTCATCCGGAAAACAAGTCAAGACTGGAATCGCCTTCCCGCCTCCATCGTCACTATCACAAATCATTATGTGTTCAAGTCAGCGATTTGTGATCATGTGCTGCATCTTTAGCCATTTTTTCTTTTTCTATTGCCACTCCTCTCTGTAATGCCTGTACGGCCTTGAGAGTAAATAAATGAAATGAAACAACTTCCATCACACCGAAAACTACAAAGCAGAAGTTAAACCACTAATCAAAAGTGCATGGGTACCTATACTTTGTCTCAGTAGTTCCGTGCAGCAGAGTCAAGGCTACGTGGCCATCGAGCGCAGATTCCTGCGAAGCGAGGTGTAGTGCCAGTGTTCGGAACACGTTGCTATAGTCTTTATGGCCCTAACATGTCGTCTAGTAGGCACATGTTTACTTGAAGGCTTCTCTGCATGTTATAGCTGCGATCTTTTAGGTGATTTTGCTTTGTTTTAGAGCGAAAGCTCTACTACGCCATGTCTCGAAAGGTCATTCATCGCGTCGCAATGACGTCGAGGCCCCCGAACGCGAGCCGCCGAGCACATGTGTGGTAGGTATACGCACTCTGCGATTCTGCACGCAAATTGAGAACACTGCGTCCGTAACGTATAAAATAATAATAAGGGCTAATATATTTCACTTGGACGCGATTAGTCGCCAAATACGACTAACGTAGCGTTGCACCACGTCGAGAGAGATTGGTAAGGGGTACAGTCCGATTCGGAGACACTCCCGCCGCTTCCGTACTGCAACGCTCGCCGATAGCAGACGACAGGGAGCGAAAGGACACATTTAAAATGTGTGCGCTCCTGGTTGGTCGAAGAGGCCTGTAGCTTCCAGAGTGCTGCACGGAACTACTGAAACGGAGTATTGATGGCTGACATTCTTATTCATCGTAAATCTCCTTTAAGGGCGTAATCATTTGAGCGAAATGCAATCTTGAGCAAGTTATTCTTTCTGCATTTCGGTCTTGCATACGAATTTCCCATAGGCTATACAGGCCTATCAGTAAAAATATATCGAATGGTACATACATCACACGGAGTAACAAGACATCGGATACAGTGAGAATTTAAATCAAAACATTTATTGCGAATTTAATGGAGGACATCCGCGAATAAAATGGAATATTACAATCATTAAAAGAGTGTTCAATAGTTCAACCGTGCCAAAACCATGAGTTGATTATGACGCACACCGTAGTGGGGGACTCCGTATTAATTTTGACCACCAGGGGGTTTTAACGTGCCCCCAATGCATGGGACACATACCTTTTTCCATTTCGCCCCCATCGAAATGCGGCCGCCACGGCCGGGATGTGATCCCGCGACCTAGTGTTTAACGGCGAAACACCATCGCCGTTAGCCATTGCTGCGGGTCAAAAAAAAGAAAAAAAAAACTCACGCATGAATTCCCGTATACAAGGTCGAGAAAAGAAATTCGAAGACACCACCAATTCTGGCTGGACATGAACCAGGTTAACCTGCAAGAAGGCTCGTAATAACGGATGAAAAAAAGGGGCGAGAATAACTGTCGCACATACAAATGCACCAAGCCAAACCCTCCCGTACTCACTGGTCGAAAAGTGTTGCGTCTTATGGGTTCAAAACTGGAAGACAGTACAAATGTTGAAAAATGCGGCGAAAATTTGAATGTAAAGTCTTGCGCAGTGTAGAACCTGAAGGAGATAAAAAAAAACTTGACTGTCAAAAACACATTTCAGGCTTCTGCTCTTCCAAATATTCAAAAATGGCGGGGGCCAAAGGTATTTGTGTAGCACGGGAGGGCTGGATGCGTTTTCTCCAGTTGTGCGCACTTAATTTGTAGGCATGCAGTGGAACTCCTAGATATTCAGGTGACACACAAGAACATTAAATGCCAGAATATTATGATGGTCTAAATGCCCATGATCCAAACCAGAGCCTTGAGCTCTTGGAGCTCTATTCATATGCGCACCGCAGACAGTACCAAACTCTTCTACGATAGAAAGAGCTTTATCTATGCTGGGCTTGTCTTCGCAGAAGAATGCGATATCATCAGCGTATGCTGAAACGTTTACCTCATTACCAAGAATATTAAAACTACAAACATTGCTGTAGTTCAAAATGCTTAATTAGAATGGTTCTAAGTAAAGGGCGAAGAGGAGTTGCGACATAGAACATCCTTGTTTCACGGAAGAACCGATGTGGACGGGATTTATGAGGCCGCCATTTACAACGAAGCGAGTTGTACAATGACGATAACAAAGTCGAACGCCATTAAGCACTGTGGATCCAACATTCGCGTGTTCTAGAAGAGAAAATAAAAAGGCATGCTAGACCCGATGAAATGTTTTTGCGAGGTCAATCTGAAGCATTCCAAGTTGCTGATTAGAAGCGGAACAATACTCAAGTACCGTACGAGCGACGTGTATGTTAGTTTGTATGGAACGGCCTTTCATACCTCATCTTTAATGAGGACAAATAATAATTGAAATTGCTACCTGAAACTATTTCACAAAATTTTAGCAAAGATTTTCTAGTCAACCTTTAACAATGTAATCGGTCTACAACCCTCAATAGAACGTAATTTTTCTCTGTCAGTACCACCGTGGGGATTTTTTTTTGTGTGTGAAAAACTGTGGTAAATCCTCCAATTCAAAGCTCATTAAAATATCCTCAGTAGAACAGGTGTAACAAGGGACTTGAAGGTTTTATAAAACTCACCTGAAATTCCATCAGGACCGCTAGTTTCGACACGGGTAATTAATCAATGGCAACCTCTACCTCCCGTTTAGTAAAGGCACCGCTGATGACTCAACAGTCGTCGTCAGTTCAAGGAGTTATTATAGACGCAATTTACTGTAGAAGCTTGGTATTCTGGTCCCCAGAAGCATCATTGAAGAGCACCGAATTGAGACACAATTTCACTCGTGTCAGTTACTAATGCCGTCTTTCGAGTACATGTCGCTAATCACTTCCGCAGAAGCGTGGCGGTGTTCATCGATCAAAGCTTGACGGGTCGGCTTCTCAGAAAGCCAAGCGCGGTTATTACGTGACCGAACACGGGTGCCTCTATAGCGCACTGCGTCAAACTTTTGCAAGTCGCATTTCACGTTTGCAATGTCATCAGCGTACGTTCCAGGATCTTCACAGCCAAGCTCATAAAGGCTATAAAGACTTTTCAGCAATTACTTCTCTTCAGATTTTTTGTAAAATGACTTAATACAACCGAGTTCAATGGCCATTGATCTGAATTCCTGCTTAAAAAGCTCACATGCAGCGAATAGAGGAAAATCACAGGAGAAGCAGACCTGATCAGTAAACTTTCTATCGCCAATAAAAGATGAATTTACCTTCCAGAGTGCCCACTGAGGTCGGAAACTAGCACGAGTGTCTCCGCCCAGTCGCGCAACTACCATGCAGTGGTCGGAGAACGAAATAGGGTGAGTTTTGCATAGGAGACCTCTAGAAATCACCGATGAAGAAACATATCATACGATCGCCTCCAGAATGTGAACTTCCCTGAACTGCGTGTGTGAGCAAGATATTTGCCCCGATGCTCGTATATCTATGAGGCCCCCATTTGCAGTGATGTTAAATTCCACTTGACTACCTTTGCCCCTAAGGATGTTATCTAAATAACGGTCAGTCACGTCGCATACGCAGTTGAAGCCTCCTACGAGCACAAAACTAAGGCAAATAACGGAGTTATACAGGCCACCGTTGTGGCCACCGCTTACGCACATCACAATGCACGTAAGCGTGGACGTGTATCTCTCTTCCTTCGTTGTCATGCGGCCATCTGTGGTCGTCACAGCGTTGTGATTTCGCCGTACTGAGGCCATCATGCCGCCATGATGGCGGAGTGATGGATGCATTAACAGTCCTGAACACGCCGCCTCGTTTGATGCATGGTTCAACTTTAAACGAGACCATCGCGTTGCCCTCCGACTCGTATTGCATCTCATGAGCTGCAATACGAGGTGCAACATTTATCCCTGAGGCTGCAAGCAGACCAGGTAAGATATATTATAGAGCGTCTGCCTCGCGCATCGGATGGCCAATTTCGCCTTGATCGGCTGATTTCTTGCGCAAGATAAATGGTGGCCTTATTTATGAACATTTCTGGTGAATTCGCTGGTTCAGTTACGCCTCCACCTCCGAAAGATATTGAGAAACTTCTACTCCCCTTTTATCTCACTAACCCTGAAGTACACAAAACGTCTGAACTGCCTAATTCGGCGAAATTCGTATTGGTTCAGAGGCACATGTCAGAAATATTTCGAGGCTATCTTCAGGTATTCACGGATGCATCTGTACACAGCGATGGCCAATTAAGGCGCCTGAGCAGCTTTCTTCGGCCCTTTGACAGCAATACGTTGTATATTTCACACACCACATCCAGCTTCATCAACAAATGCGGAGCTAGCAGATATTGATGTTTCACTGAAATACGTGCAAGAGGAGGTAACTCCTCTTGCACGTATTTCTCCGTACTTATGCTATGCATTGTTCCATTTTTCTAAACAACTGTATGGGCTCACACACCATTCATTGTCTGCAAACTTGTAGCTTAGCTTAATTACTGCCTGCCTCGTTAAAAAAAAACATTGCGTTGCGGTAATTCATCAATTTTTATGGGTTTGCTCGCGTTTGTACTCCATATCTGTTGTGCAATGATTTTCGTGTACTAGTGACTATTTTTTTCTGTTTGTAGCTTTAATTTCGATCGTAATTTATTGGATTGACTGTATTGATGTTGCGTGCTATTCCGTTGTTCAAATAATGCTTTTGTTACCTTGATATTTTTTTAACTTTGCTGAATAACGCTTGTCTTAAGTTGATGTAACTGAAGTTTACACCATATTCAATGTCTTCTTGAATACGTGAAAGATATTCATACATGAATATATTTCAAAATAAATAAATAAAATAAACGTGTCCTAAGCAGACACGTCGAAAAGCCACGTTCTCTTTGGTGCAATTAACATTTTAGCCATTACTATTTGTAGTTATTCCAATGTCTGCTTGGGTAGCATCGCCATGCACTATAGTGGACAAATAAATAACCGCATAATTTATCATTTCACTCTTCGCGCACAATTCCTCCCTCCATCGAGACTGCGGCTCGCAGCAGCAAGCTAGTTACACGCAAAGTCACGCAGTAAACCACACGTATTTTCTTTCATCCGCAAAGGAACCTTTCTATAAGTTTGCTGCGCCTTACCTGAAACATTCTTTGTGCATTTGTAAATTTCAGTTACGCTTCACCTTGAATATTTGCCTTTGGATTGGCATACTTATTCCTGCCAGTTAGGTTCGCTTACAAAGCATACACTAGATGCATAGATAAAGCTCAAAATTGTTCTTTCTGTACTCTCGTATAATTATTTTAAATGGCTTCGTTTGTTAGCTGATGTCATGAAAATACGCACAACACTCCTTCATGTCAGTAAACAGGGTTCAAACTTTCAGAATCAAATGGCAAAGTTACCCCTTATTCAGTTGGCAAAAACTGAATTATGGCACAAAAACTGAAATTATTTCGGCGAGGTACGTTCCAGAAACAAGATATTGTAACGCCTTGGTTGAGGCGAAAGGAAGAGGAGGAGGACGACGAATCCTTTGGTGTGCGGAGCGCAGAAAGAAACCGCGGCTGGACCCTGGCAGCGTCAGCACCTGATAGAGCCTCGTACATTTGGAGGCAAGTCTGGCGAGGACGTGGATGAGTGGCTCACTCACTACAAACGGGTGAGCAACTATTACCACTGGGATGCGGCAACTCAGCTGTCCTACGTCGTGTTTTTCTTAACGGACACGGCACTTGTGTGGTTTGACAACCATAAGGACACCCTCACGACTTGGGATCGGTTCGTGTCGGAAATTACGGAGTGTATTGGGGACTCAGTCGCGAAGAAGAAGCAGGCTGAACAAACGCTGCTGCAAAGAGCCCAAGTGCCAGGCGAGACGTGCACGACGTATATTGAGGCTATATTGAAGCTCTGCAAGAACGTCAACCCTCGCATGTCAGAGGAGGACAAGGTCGGCCACCTCTTAAAAGGAATTTCCGAGGATGTATACCAGTTCCTCATCGGCAAAGAGAACCTTGCTACAGTAGCTGACGTCATACGGCATTGTCGTACATTCGAGACCCTGAAGATGCGACGTATCACGCCTAAATTCGGTCGGTTACCGAATGTGACTACCGTTGCGAGTGTTGACGACTACACGTCCCTTGATCTCGCGTCTACAATACGTGAGATAGTATGGGAAGAGCTCACCCGACACGTGAACTCGACACCTTATGATGCTGCGCCAATCCCAGCCTCCGCTCATCATGTTTCCATCGCTGCAACGGGCGTAGAGGACTACAACTACAGTTCTCGCTCGCCACCGAGGCCGCAGCCCAATCACTACCCAGAGTCGCGGTACGAACGCCGCTTCAGCTATCTTCGTCAGCCGGCCGCTACACACCAGGAGCCGCGTGAAGATGCATTTGTCCCACAGCATCGCGACAATGCTTTTCAGGAGTACAACGCATATCGCCAACCTCCTGTGTGTTATTGTTGTGGTGCTACCGGACACATAGCTCGGTTCTGTCGTCGGCGCGGGGAAACATCCCGATACGATCCGCCATCAACGTTGCTTCGCGCCGGCACTGGTCACAACAACGATCCCTGGTCCGCCTATTCCAGGAGAACCTCACGGCAAGAGAATCGGCGCAATAGTTCATCCGCTTCGGGCTGTAGTTTGACACCTCCGTCCGCCCGACTACGCCGCTCGCCTTCACCGCGACGGCGGCTATCACCACCACCACCGCCGGGAAACTAGCCGGCGCGACCGATGGAGGTGAGGTCGCACAAAATGACTTGCCTCAGATGCCTCCGCCAGTTACGATGTTTAAGAACAAGATAAAGGTGTTAATAGACGAAGTATGTGCAACGGCTTTAGTGGACACTGGTGCAACCATTTCTGTTATGAGTCGTTCCTTCAAAGATCGCATTGGCCAAAACTTATGTTTTCTTGGCACGAATCTACAAGATTTCGTGGTGTCGGCGGAGAAATACTTCATCCTCTGGCAGTTTGCGTCGTTCACGTCTTGTTGGCCGGAAAGGTGTTCCCAACTGAATTCCTGGTTCTGCAGCGGTGTACACACGAAGTTATTCTCGGTATTGACTTTCTGCAAGAGTGTGGCGCTTTCCTCGACTGTGGCACCGGCGAACTTTCAGTCAGCTGTGAAGTTGTTCCTGCCCTCTGTGACAAGCTGCCACCCGCGGAAGACACACTGGTTGTTTCCGATGAACTGACAGTGCCACCATGGTGCATGCGGTCAGTTGCCGTGTTCGCTTCCGTCTCTGCCGTATCTCCCTTTGATGCCATCGTTCAACCTCTCACCGGTCAGTGTGCTAAGAAAGACATCTTAGTGCCTCGCTGTATTGTGTCGATTAGCAACCGAGTCACGTCTTTGTGGGCACTTAACTGTTCGCCAGTGCCTGTTATACTTCCTCGAGGAATGAAGCTCGCCATCTTTGATGGTGCCAACGGAAATTCTATCGCTGCCGTTGACGACGAAGATCAAAAACGCTTGGCCGTAGACGAATGTAGTTGATCCTACGAGTCGCAGATTCTGAACATGGTTAGTAAGAACCTACGGTCACACGAGCGGTTTTACTGGCCTAAGATGCGACATTCCACTAAGCAATACGTCTCAAGCTGTGACAAGTGCCGGCGTCACAAGCGACCGACAAGTGCTCCGCAAGGCCTTCTTCATCCTGTAGCGCCGCCTACTACACCTTTCGAGCAAGTTGGTATCGATCTGCTAGGACCGTTTCCACGATCTTCGAACAACAACCGCTGGGTCATCGTCTGTGTCGATCACCTAACTAGGTACGCGGAAACAGCTGCGATATCTTCCTCCACCGCTACCTGCGTCGCTGCCTTCTTATTACGCTACGTAATCCTTCGTCACGGTCCGCCTCGCGTAATCATCAGCGACCGTGGTCGCCAATTCGTCGCTGACCCCGTGGAAGAATTGCTTAGACTCTGCACTTCGCAGTTCCGCCACTCAACACCATATCATCCCCAGACGAATGGCCTTGTCGAACGTACCAACCGTACCCTGACCAACATGCTGGCTATGTATGTATCATCCAATCACAGGAACTGGGATGACATCTTACCGTTTATTACCTACGCCTACAATACGGCGAAGCACGAAACTACGGACTTCACACCTTTCTACCTGCTCTACGCTCGGACACCACGCAGCTGTCTGGATACCATTTTCCCCTTTACACTCCATACAGAGGACTCAGTTGCCGAAACTTTGTGCCGTGCTGAAGAAGCCCGACAAATTCCTCGACTGCGTACTCTGGCATCACAAGATCGCTCCAAGGAGCGGTATGACTGCCGCCATGACTCAGTTTCATTCGAAAAAGGTGACTTGGTGTGGCTGTGGACCCCTCAGCGCAGACGCGGGTTATGCCAAAAGTTCCTGGCTCAGTATACCGGTCCCTTCACAGTCATCGATCGCATTAGCGATTTAACGTATGTGGTCGCCCGTGCAAGGTCACCAGGACGCCGCTCTAGCGCTACTCAACTTGCGCATGTTACGCGCCTCAAGCGATATTACTCCAGCACTCAGCCCTAACTCCCGTGGTGGGCTTCGTCTGCGAAACGGGGAATGTAACGCCTTGGTTGAGGCGAAAGGAAGAGGAGGAGGACGACGAATCCTTTGGTGTGCGGAGCGCACAAAGAAACCGCGGCTGGACTGCTTTCCTAGACTCTCATCCATCACCTGTAAATAAACACGCCTCATCCGTAACAATATGATTATGAGGCACAGCGCAGTGAGGAACCCAGAATTTAACTACCTCTGGATCTTCAACAGGCACTCAGATCTAAGGACTTTGGGGCGGATCATGGTACGCCTTGCTTAATCCAAGTTCTATCACGACGGCGAAATGCACAGACGAAAGCAAGCATGAAAACAAGCAACGACACCAGCAGGTGACTCGTTCAAAGCTTCAAAACCAGCGCACAGAATGACAAACATACATATAACCCGCAAAATTTGAAGTATATATAGTGCGTTTCCGGGGTACAGGTCGAAGTCTTGCACAAAAATATTCCACTTCTATACCTACCCCCGTGAATGTTGTGGGAGTATGTCTGCAGAAAATAAATTAACGCTTTCGAGAATAAATAGGTGCCAGCGCGCACTTTGCCCCTGGTTGACCGTTATCCGTCATATTCATGTCTGTAAGGGATCATATTCAGCAGCGCAAAACACTTCTTTTTCTCGCCAGAAGGAGCCGGCCACGCCCATCAGTGAACTTATGCTTTCTCCGTGCGAACAAGACGGCCGCAGCTAAACCTGCCAGTGCGCGCAGTCTCTCTCATGCCATGGTTGTCCGCTATCGAAAGTGCTTATTTGGACCAGTATGGATCCGGCACTTTCGGAATTGTTTTGCGCAGCCGGTTTTATATTATTAAAAACGTGGAAAGAGCTAATCTTCCACCCTTCCACACTGTACAAAAGTAGGAAACTTAGCAAGGCGAACCAAGTCTACGCTGTCAAAGAAGTTTTGATTATTTCAGCACGCTGCAACTCGACGTACATTGAGCACCGTACGACATCAAGTTTCAGGTACGCGCTGCGATGTTCTCTCGAGCCACATTTATCTGTGTTAAATTTGTGTCCTCATAATGTCAAAACGTTGAAGTGCATGCGCGATCAAACTTTACAAAGACCACTTCATTGGGGGCAAACGGCCACGAGTGACCTTCGCCTGTTGAGTTATTCTCACATCAGCGCTCGCTTCTTGTGGCCTTAATCCTACTGTCTTCAACCGCCGAAAGCCGTCGCGATCTTGTCGAAATCGTCCATATTTACCCTGGAAAATTGAATCAGACGTCGACATTTAGTAAATGGAAGTGTTCTTTTAAGTTAAACACGCAATTAGGCATTTAAGAGGAAGGTTTATTCAGAGGCTCCTATGTATATACAAGTGAACGGTGGAGTTGTTTTTCTCGGCATCAGTTGCAACCATTTTTAAAAGTTTTTTTAACGCAAAAGTAAAGCTTTACCGACTGTATGGAATGCGCATATGCACACACAAGCAACAACGCACACACAATCGCGCACGCTCACAAACACACGCGCGCACAAACACGCACTCACACGAACGAACGCACACATACACACAGCAGGAATACACCCACACGCTCTAACCCGTACGTGCGAACACACACACACACACACACACACACACATGCCCGCAGACATACGCGCTGGCACACTCGCACACACACATAAACACAAATGCCACACGCATGCCCACTCAGGCACACACACATAACACACACACGTACACACTGCAAATACGCTCACACGCACAGACGCGCGCGAAAACATGCGCACACCCACATACATGCATACACGTACATACATACACGCGCACACACACGCACAGTCTCGTACAATATGAGCTGCAACACGGCGCCCGCGTGTTCTAAAGGGCGTTAAGTTTAGAGTGCCTCGATGCGCGCGCCCCGGGACCGCACAGGCATCAACACGTCAACCGCGTTTGTGCTCCCTCGATCACGTTCGATTGCCACCTCAAGCCGTTATGTACGTGAACTTCACATTCCTGCTTCCCGTTTCCGATGGTGATTACTTGTTGGCTCCAATATCCGAAGTTCTGTTGACCCAAAATATTGCCGTTCCTCACACCCACGTTACCATCAGTAAGAACACAGTGTCACTGCCCATCTTCAACTTTAGCTAGTACACGCAAATTATCCCGGTAGGCAAGACTCTGGCTAACGTCTCTGCTGTAGACGAGCATGCCATTTCTGCATTCACTGCTAACCATTTTTCGCCTTCCTCTACGGCCACCACATCGCCCGTTCACCTGCTGTCAGTTTTGACAAAATGATAGTGACTGACCTCGTCCCATGGCACGCGCTGCCGATCTCTGGCACCTGGTGATATCCTATCGCAACATCTTTGACTTTTATGACCACCCTCTGGGCCAGACATCCGATGTGACTCGGCGGATTCATACTGGAGACACCAGCCCCATCCGGCGACGTCCTTACCGCGTGTGCCATGCTGAGCGGCAAGTGATTCACCGCGAACAGGGGCGTAGCCCCAAATTTTTTTCGGCGGAGGGGGGGGGGGGGAGGGGTTCACCGACATGCCCGAGGTGGGGGGGGGGGAACCGTCAGCTTTCCTCTACGTGACGTGATCGATAACCGATATCGGTAGTTTGAGCAGACTCTATGCATGTATATCAAAGACATGGGACCCCCCGCCCCCGCGTGCGCTTGCGGAGAACTTAAGTAAAAAGTAAAGTAAGCGCACTAAAATACAGGGAGGTACGACAGGTACAGTGGGCCTTTGCAGCACCGGCCTCTCATCGCGCCACTGAATGTACCAGTCTTCGAAAACGCATCATTGAGACGACCCGCCCGATCGGAGAAGACATCGTTAATCGTTAATCTCCGTTAAAGTAGACGGTGTCGTCCTCGTCGGGGCGAAGTGCGTTTCACAAGTCAAGGACGGCTATACACGTGAAAATGCACGTGTGACCACGCTATACCTACTCCCATAGCAATAGCTTGTTCGCTGCGTCTTTGCGCTAGAAAACTTAAATACGCGCAAAAACACGTAATGCTTATTTTTTCGAAGCTTTCGTTGCCCTGCTCCCTCAAACGAGAGTGTTGCATTTCCGGCGGCAAGTGCATGGGCCGCTGTGTCTTCCGCTGTGTGCGAGCGTGCAGCCGTCATTTGCCTTTACGTCAACAGATTCAGAATTGTACAGAATATTTCACCGCCCAGCATACATATTGCATGCGTACGCAGTTTTAAGTATACCACGTGCAACTCATTTCTGCTTCACTTAAAGCCGGCGCGAACAGGAAGCGGCCTCGTACTTCACACAATCTCGACTGATCGGTGCACTAGTGATGCAGGAATGAACTCCGGTCTTGTTCAGTGCATAGTGCACATAATCAATTTCTCTGGACGCGTGAACTCCGACGTAAACTCTCAGCGCATGCAACAAGAGTTGAATGTGTAGCATGAACCGCAGGCGCCTGCAGAAAATCAAACAAGAAAGTTAAGTGAAATTATTCCGGGATTGAGATTTTTCGAACAGTCGTAAAAACACAGTCCTTAATTGTTAATTGTGAGGGTTTAACGTCCCAAAACAACAATATATGTTTATGATAGACGCCGTAGTGGAGGGCTCCGGAAATTCCGACCACCTGGGTTCTTTAATGTGCACCTAAATCTAAGTAAACGGGCCTTGAGCATTTTCGCCGCCGTCAAAAATGTTGTCACCGCATTTGTTGCTTCATTTGTTGCGCATTCTCGCCCAAAACCTCACAGAGTGCCAAAGCCTTGACAAACACCGCAACACGTTTTTTCGTATTAAGACACAATTCACTGTAAAATACCAACCCAAATAGAAGCGCCCAGGAATAAAATTGTGATAGTAGCACCGGTTTCTTGAATCATGTCAACGCGAAGCGACGAGAATAAAGGCTGAGTAAGGGGGGGGGGGAGAGAAGGGGGTGTTGCCCAAAACAGTTCAGGACGGACCACCATGCGCTCTGCTGGCTGTCGTCCCTCAAAAACCAGACTGAACGACTTGGTCGCTGGGCGCAAAAGCTTCAAAAATACAGCTTCTATGTCCTGTACAAGTCTGGCGCCATCTACCAGGACGGCGACTGCCTATAAAGGGTCTGATTGTGTTAGTGACACATCAATCACATTGTATTCTGCAGAAATGTGCTTTCTTGAAAAAATGTTATCATGACCATGTAGTCCCATGTCATACCTTGACTCTCTGCGCACGCGCGGAAGTTAACTTTCTTTCTGTATGTTCTCACGCTGTCATTAAACAGTTGGTAGTTTGGCACTTCACTGACTCCTCTCTTCTGTCCCCTTTTCACAAAATTCATTTCGCGCCACACGCAAGTTTACCTAGTAAAAGTCATTAGTTTCTTTAACAAGTCGTTGACGAAATCCTTCGTTCGTGTTCCACACGTCCCAAGTTAACCACAGCCTATCATCCTCAAACAAATGTACTTACAGAGCGTCTTAATCGCACGTTGACCACGATGCTCCCCATGTGCATTTCCGCAGATGATCGTGAGCGCGACGTGTATCACTTTGCCATATGTGACTTACGTGACATTCGCTTACAACTCGTCCCACCACGACACCGCCGGCTTTTCTTCCGCTCTACCTGTTGTTTGGCCATCACCCAACACTGCCCTTTGCAATTCTCCTGCCATCAGCTGCCGACGCTCCTACAGAGTACACCCAAGATGCTGCTGCCAGTGGCCAAACCGATCGCCACATTGTACGCGATCGTCTCTCTGCTTCGAAGATCTCCCAAAAGGCCCGCTATGACAGCCGCCACAGAACCGTTCCAGGCTCTTTGGTCTTTCTTTGGACGTCATCCCGCCCCGTGGGCCTGTTTTCGAAATTTCTGTCTCACTACTCTGGCCGCTACAAGGTTCCCCGCCAGCTCAGTGAAGTCACATACGAGATCACTCCGATGGACGGTAGCTCATCGTCGTCAGTACCACTTAGTGATATCGTTCACGTCACCCGTCTAAAGCCCTACTTCTCGCCTACGACCATTCCGTTCCCTAAGCGCCGAGACGGCGCCAAATGCAGCGGCGGTGGTACTATGTTACAAGCCATTCCGTACAGGGGAGGCAGGGCCAGCAAGTGGACGAAGACGACGATCGAAGAAACACTCATGTAGTTGTTCCGCCATCTCGGCTTCGCTCTGTGTATATTCCATCAGTAGATTTTCATGGAATATATACTGCGCTCATCCTTGTGTTGCTCCTTTTCTTCGTCCTTTTGTCTTTGTGCACAGAAAGTGTTTTTTTTAATGAATACATTTTCTCTTTTGTTTTGCCTATTTTTATCCCCGTCACATTATAGCCCTTTTGTTCTCCTCGCGGGACAAACTTTGCCCGTGAACTGACTGCGTCACCTAAGGAAGGAGCAAAGGTAGAACACTACGTGCAGTCTCAGGTTTATTACATTTAACAAAAGAAAGTCGGGCTTATAAAATTCCTTGTTGTTTACACGGGCGCTGTTTATGTGAAAAGTGCTGGGCGGAAGAAAAAAAAATCATAGTTTCCCCTCAAGGGCAAAGCAATGAATGCGATAACAACATGTTAGGATATTACATGCAGTCTAAGACTCGCAGCTGTAGTACCAGTATGAATACAGAGAGAGAGAGAGAAATAGAAGAAAGGAAAGGCATGGAGGTTAACCAGACGCACGTCCAGTTTGCTACTCTGCAGTGGGTGAAGGGGGTATAGGGATGAAAATGGAGAGAGAGAGAGAGGAGTTAGAGAGATCACAGTTGAATGCACATTTGCACGAGCACAGTGACACATGTTTTCGTCGCTTGCTGTGCCATCGACGCCTATGTCAATGGTTCAAGGATCTTTATTTCGAAAAATAGTATAGAGTATAGCCAGTTCCATGCTGTCCGGAGAGCTTCACGCTCGACATCGTACTAGGGACAGAGACGTAAGATGTGTTAAACTGTTTCTACAGTGCCACAAGAGTCGCGAATGGGAGTATCACCATTTCAATGCGGAAGGACTGGCCTTTCTAAATACCACTCCGAGCCGTAGGCGGCACAATACTGTCGCCTCAGAGCGGGAAACGTTTGATGGCACTTGTAGCTTTAGAAATGGATCAAGTCTATGAAGATGACACTTCGGGACGTTGAGAGAAGACCAACATTTGTGTGCCATCTCATTAGCCACGATATGAAGCTTTCTTGCAGCGTTGGTTCTGAATAAGAGGATTGGAACTCGTAGGGCTTCCAGGTGTGCTTACCGGGCGACTTGCGAGGTCATGACCAGTTAAAGGAGGTTTATAAACGTTGGACGCGGGTGGAAGGATTGCACGACGGGCGCAAAGACAGTCTCAGCCGGCGTCAGCAGCTTAAGATCTACATTCGCACCTCCAGCCAAGACAGACTCCCACTGCTGGGTCCGTTGCTTCATCGCCACTACAGTACCCCGGCTGCGAAGGGAAGCCATCCTGACGACTCAAGGCGACGTAAGAATCAGGGGTTCATGATATTGCTTGAGGCGGCTCACGTGGACCACCTGGCGGCCAAGACGACGCTTGTCGGAGGTTGGTTTAACCGGCTCAATAACATAGGTGACCGAAGATAGGCACTCGATGACGCGATTAGGGCCTTAGTACTTGGGAGCAAACGTAGGAGTCAGGCCAGGGGAAAGAAACGGTATGCGGAGCCATACGAGGGAGCCGACGGCGAAAGCTTGTTCAATCATATTGCGGTCATGACGATCTTTTTGGAGGGCTTGCTTGTCCGAAGTAAATGAACGGGCCAGCTGACGACACTCTTCAGCGACTGAGCCGTTCCAGAAACGGCTGAATTCGGAGACGTCCGGACGATGCGGCAAGAAGATGTCGAGTGTGGTGCATGGTTCGCGGCCATATAAAAGAAAGAAGGAGGGAAATCCGGTGGTCGACTGTGTCGCGGTATTATACGCGTAAGGGAAGAACGGAAGAACAAGATCCCAGTTAGAGTGGACAGCATAGACAGCATGTCTCCCAGCGTTCTGTTGAAGCGCTCTGTTAGTCCGTTGGTCTGTGGGTGGTAGGCTGTATATGTGCGTAGAACTGTACGGCATGAACGAAGGAGCTCCTGAATGACATCGGATAAAAACACACGCCCTCTGTTGCAGTAGCTCGCGTAGTGCGCCATGACGGAGGACGAAGTGACGCAAGATGCAGTTCGCAATGTTACGAGCACCAGCCGAAAGAAGCGCGGCTGTTTCCGCATACCTCGTTAGGTGGTCCACTGCGACGATGACCCATCTGTTACCAGCGAGAGAGCACGAAGGTGGGCCATAAAGATCGATTCCGACACGGTCGAAGGGGCGTGCAGGACACGGTAAAGGCTGCAGGAGTCCGGGCGAATGGAGGAATGGTTTCCATCGTTGAGACAATGGGCAAGACTGAATGTATTTTCGGACATAGGTGTAAAGTCCACGCCAGTAATAACGCCGGCGGAGCCGCTCATACGTTTTCAGTGCACCAGCGTGAGCATGTTGAGGGTCAGCATGAAAGTATGCGCAGACATCGGACCGCATGTGGCTAGGGATGACAAGCAGCTGTTTACAGCCATCTGGTCGATAGTTGCGACGATGTAACAGTTCGTCCCACATCGCGAAATGCGTGGCTTGGCGGCGAAGTGCATGTGGGTGTGCACAAGTTGACGGAGCGGAAAGAACGTTCACTAGAGAGGCGATCCACGCGTCTTTTCGCTGTTCAGATGACATGTCTGTGGCGGTCAGAGCAGCCAAGGGAAAGGGATCTGTTGAATGCGGCTCTTAGCCAATTTCACGGGAGATCGGGAGAGCGCATCCGCGTCAGAGTGCTTTCGCCCCGATCTCAACACCACGCGAATGTCAAATTCTTGTAGGCGAAGAGCCCAACATCCAAGGCGACCAGAAGGATCGTTCAGGGAAGCCAACCAACACAGAGCGTGATGGTCAGTCACCACGTCGAAAGTGTGGCCGTATAAGTATGGACGAAACTTGCTTATTGCCCACGCAATCGCGAGACACTCTTTTTCGCTTACCGAGTGGTTGGATTCCGCCTTGGTGAGGGCACGGCCAGCATAAGCTACAACATACTCGGAAAAGCCTGGTTAGCATTGCGTGAGTACTGCACCAAGACCGAAACCACTGGCGTCCATGTGTACTTCGGTTGGCGCAATCGAGTCATAATGGCGCAGAATGGGTGGTGAGGTAAGTAGATGTCGTAATGTAGTGAAGGCGTCGTCAAAAGCTTGAATCCAATTTGATTGGTCACCAGGGCGAGCAAGTAGCTTCGTAAGCACTGCCATGATGGAGGCAAAGTTCCGGACAAAGCGACGAAAATACGAGCATAAGCCCACAAAGCTGCGCAGTTCTTTTACGGTAGTCGGCTTAAAAAACTCCGCAACGCCTTGAAGTTTGTCAGGATTGGGAAGAATACCGTGTTTTGAGACTACATCACCCAGTATGGTGAGCTGGCGAGCATTGAAGCAACACTTCTTCAGGTTGAGTTGAAGGCTTGTGTTGGTAAGGCACTGGACAATCACGCGCAGACAGGCGAGATGTGTAGCGAAATCGGGGGCGAACACGACGACGTCATCTAGATAGCATAGACAGATCTGTCATTTTAGACCACGTAAAATGCTGTCAATCATTCGCTCGAATGTTGCGGGTGTATTGCAACGACCAAATGGCATGACTGTGAATTCGTACAGGCCATCTTGTGTGACAAACGCCATCTTTCGACGGTCACACTCGGCCATCGGGACTTACCAATAACTCAAACGCAAGTCGAGTGAAGAGAAGAATTCGACGCCTTGTAGACAATCGAGGGCGTCGTCTATGCCAGGAAGTGGGTAAACATATTTTCTAGTAATTTTGTTGAGACGCCGGTAGTCCATACAAAACCTAATGGAACCGTCTTTTTTCTTGACCAGCACAACGGGGGATGACCAAGGACTACAGGAAGGCTTGATGACTCCACGCTGAAGGATGTCGTTTACTTGCTCCGTTATTATGCGACGCTCCGCTGGGGATACGCGGTTAGGGCGCTGGCCCAATGGGGTATTGGTTCTGGTGTGAATTCTGTGAACAACGGTGTTCGTTCAATCTAATGATGCTTGAGGGAAGTCAAACGATCTTCTAAATTCGTTGAGAAGGATAAGAAGCTGCGCACGTTGATCCGGAGCGAGGTTACTGTCGATGGAAGGTAAAAACACAGTCCGAGGACACGTCATCGAATGCAAGGTGAGCTGCCAGCGCGTTCAGCTCAGGCTTCGAATTGGGCTCGTAGGAGTCTATAGGCACGATAACATCATCGTCGACT
Organism: Dermacentor silvarum; assembly: GCF_013339745.2. NCBI lineage: Eukaryota > Metazoa > Arthropoda > Arachnida > Ixodida > Ixodidae > Dermacentor > Dermacentor silvarum. The sequence goes on along the minus strand of NC_051154.1, from coordinate 347,156,175 downwards.
GACTGAACATGGCCAAGCGTCTCATTACAGCGCAGCGTGACAGTGCATGATGTAGCATTGGAAATAAGTATTCCGGAGGCATCCTAGTGAAGTGCTAGGACAGTAAATGGCAACGGCGCATGGTGCCGGCGACTGAATACGTCAGACTGCGTGAACAGAACTGTAGTTTCAGTAAGGGCAGCACAGTAAACAGGAACAATGACGGCACTGCGAGGGGGAAGGTCAGGGTCAGCCGCCGCGACAAGCTTGTCAACACCAGGTACGGGCACAGGGGCAGAGGTACATCGCCAAATACAGACAATTCAACCTAGGCGTAAGCGCAGTCTATAACGGCGTGATGGCGCGACAAGAAATCCCACCCAAGGATCACATCATGTGAACACGAAGTCAACAAAATAAACTCAATGTTGTACAGTACGTCTCCATTGACGACTTTAGCCGTGCATGCTGCAATCGGATGGATTCGCTGTGCACTTGCAGTACTGAGGGAAAACGCTGCAGGTGGCGTTATCACTTTACGAAGAGAACGGCAGTTTCTGACTAATTACGTATATAGTGGCACCAGTATCGACGAGCGCGAGAGTTCTTACACCTTCAACAAAAACTTCGACAACGTTGGTGGGGGACAAGCGAAGACTTACACTGGTCGACGACGACGCAGTGCGTGCCTCCGGAGCTGCGGTAGTCAGTTTTCCGTCTCAGCGGTGAGTCGGCGACGCAAAGGCGACAAAGAACGACGGTGTGGTGAGGGTGAGCGACGGCAAGCAAAGGGTTGAAAATCGGAGTCAATCTGGGGGTCTCGTCCGTATACCTCAGGTGGCGCGTCTTGTGGAGTGTAATACTAGGGGCGGAAAGAATAGTCGCGGTATCTTGGAGCAAGGTACCCGCAAAGCGCCTACGACAGAAGCGTCCTACGTGACCGGGAATTCCGTAAGCGTAGCATATTGGTCTTTTGTCAGCAGTGCGCCACGGGTTGACGATGTGCTGCTGTGCACCAGAGAATGGCGCCGGAGGCTGTCTGAGAGGTTCAGGGGCCAACGCTGGCGGTCGACGCGGAGGCTTTGCAGCGGCAGCCGCATAAGTGAGTGGTGCGGCAACAGGTGTCGGCCGAGAGGTGGACGGCAGCACCTCGGAGACCTGCTCCTGCATGACTTGTCGGAGAGACGGCATGAGGTTATGTGTAGGCACTTCTGGGGTCGGCAGATACGATAAACACGAGATCTGCCGTTCCACTTCCTCTCGCACATATTCAATTATTCGCGACAGTAGCGTCTCGTGGTCCCCACCGATAGTTAAGGCGGCGAGGGAATTTTCTGTTGTTGTCGACCGCCGCACAAAGACGTGTTGCTTACGGAGGTCGTCAAAGCTCTGACACAAGGTCGTAAGCTCAGCTACCATGCGTGGGTCTTGCCAACAGCATTTGAAAGGCATCGCCGTCAATGCCTTTCAAGTTGTGTTTATACTTCTCTTGCTCGGGCATGGACGGATTCAGGCGCTTGCATAAGTCGATGACGTCTTCTGTATAGCTGGTAAAATGTTCGCCTTGCTGAGCTTGCCCACGCCCGCGCGCGCGAACTCACCCACCGCGCCGGGGAAACGCCGCTCGAGGGCGCGGACGCGGGGTTCCACAAGGACTCGCTCCACACGTTTAACGAGATTTCAAAGCACTATCAGCTCGGCAGGAGGGTCTATCCCCCGCCTCACGCCAAGCTGTCCAGGCCTCAGTCTTCCACCCTTCGCATACTGCAGACCGGGTCCTATCCCAGTCTAGCCAGGGTCAGTAGGTACGCGGACTCGTTCGAGCCCGATTATCCGGATTGCGGCGATCCCTTCTGCACTTTAGAACACATGCTCTGGCGGTGTCCCTCGTTACAGGACCACGATAATCTCACCACGGAAGAAGAGTGGGTGGAGGCGCTCAAGAGCTCCGACCTCACCGCTCAGCTACGGGCTGTCCAGAGGGCCCACGACGCAGCGGTCAGGCACGGCCTGCCCGTCCCAACGTGGGAGCGGCCCGCGGTGGCTCCTCCCCCGTAAGGGGTTCTCGGAGTCGCTCCTCAGGACTTAAACTAAAGTTCACTGCCTGCCTGCCTGCTGCAGCGCACGTACGTGGACGCGCTGTTCGGCGCGGAGTTTGCGCACAGCGGGGCGGTGGGAAACGTCTGCGAAGCGTTTCTTCAACGCACTCCATGTAACTAAGTCGGACTCATGGTTGTGGTACCACAGGCTTGCGACGTCTTTTAGATAGACCGACACATTCTGTAGTTTCGACGGGTCGTCCCACTTATTGTGGCCGCTCACCTTTTCGAATGTAGCCAGCCAATCTGCCACAACGTGGTTATCTGTGCCACTAAAGAAGGGAGGGTCGTGCTGGCGCGGAAGACCTGCGGAGATTAGGCGGCGGCTTCTTGGGTGGTTTAGTCAGGCATTGTCGTGGCAGGTGGTAACGTCAGACTTCGGAGTTCCAGGTTGGCATACCCCGCACCTCCACCACTTTGGAAGGGAGTTTATTAACGTTGGACGGCAGGCGGAAGGATTGCACGACGGGCGCAAAGACAGTCTCAGCTGGCGTAAGCAGCTCGCGATCTACACTCGCACCTCCAGCCAAGACAATGTCCCACTGCTGCGTCCGTTGCTTCATCTCCAATACACCAGCAATGCTGGTATGTCCAGGTAGCCACTGAAATATAATTTTATGCCCTTAAGCGATAGATTGATGGTGGTCTTCTCTTATATCATAGGCCAGCTTCTGAAGAAGACGCGCCTCCGTCCAGCGGCATCGCCAACGCTCGGCCCGCTCTGCTCGCGCTGCTGGTCGCTTGTGTTTTTCGAGACGGTGCCCCTCGCTGCCTCACCGTTCCTTGAATTCGTAGCGTCCTTGAAGGACACCGCCAATAAACCTCTTCTCAATAGCTACTCATGAGTCCTGAGATATAAGGGAAAATGCAGACTCTGAAGGGCTGCCTTTGAGTCGCAAAATATGACCCATTTCTGAGGTGTTTCTTGCAGGAGGTATTTCACAGCAGCATGTAGGGCAGCAGGTTCTGCCGCGGTTGATGCTGTCGCGTAGAACAGTTTGAATTTCACTGTAGTCTTCGTTCATGGAATGACAACGGCACCTGAAGAGTTCGTAGTAGAGACCGAACCATCGGTATTGATGTGCATTCGATCGCCGCATTCCTCATGTATTAATAGGAGCTTCATCTTTTTCAGATATATTTTTGGGGGATTGGTCTTCTTCTTTACACCCGGGATGCTCAGGCGCACCTGAGGCTGTTGGAGACACCACAAGGGTAACGAAGGCCTTGCTGCTGGTGTGTGTATCCTGATGGAAGACAATCTGGATTGGAGATGATAACTTCAGAAACGTGGTACGATGTCTATGCGTGGGCAAGAACGCCAAGTGATGATCGGGGACGTCGGAAAAATGACGGATATGTGCCCTAATCGACAGTTACGTATGTTTGAATGGAATGATCTTTTGCGGGGACGATTGTTGCAGGTGTCCAGCGAGGTGTGTTGCAGCTAGGAAGCCCTGAACTCGTGCGCATTGTTTGGGCCTGTAAGCTCTCCAGCAAGCGAATATTTGACTTGCACGTATTGGACAGCCCAGAAAGGCTGCAGCGTAGGTGTCGTAGAAATAGAGCTCTGTGCAACTGAAGCATGAAGCGTACAGATGTGCCCCATATTTTCCCGCTCACGAATCTCAGCACCTGGGTAATCTACGACAGTTTTTTTTTTCTTCAGGTACATGCAATCAGGGCTCCAGGAAAGATTGCGGTTGATTAGTTCACCCAAGAATAGATGGGTCTTTGCATAGGCGCTACTGTGCCCATTAATGGAGACTGGGTATAGCGTCATAGGTTTACGTGTGAATGCAATCAATGCACATTTCTCGGTCGAAAAAGTCAAGCCTTCTGTTTCAAGGTATGCGGATGTCAAGGTCACTGCCCGCTGCAATCGCGCGCGCACCTGAAGGCGAGTAACCGCAGAAGTCCAAAGGCAAATGTCATCTGCGTATATCGAGAGGTAGATTGTTTCAGGTAAAACTTCAGTTAGAATAATGAGTGCCACATTCAACAATTAAGTAAATGTAAGCCTAGTAGAACTGGTTGTTGGGACAGTGGTACCTCATCATAGTGAATTAATTAGGCAGAATTTTGCAATCCCGCATTAAGGCGAATACCAACACACTCATACACTCAAGAACCCCCCCCCCCCGTGCTGTGTGTTGGAGGGTGCTCTTGTGTGTATGCGTGTATGGGTGGATGCATGAATGCGGGAGTGCAAAATTCTGCCTAATTACTTGACTAAACATGAGCGTAGTAAAAAATGTCGCAGTTGCTATCAATTGCGATAGCAAATTAGTAGAGAGCTATTCGGAGTAGGGATAATAGTTTTATGGGCTGCGCAAACGTGGACGCATTCGCTAACTAACTGAATTAACAAGCGTGGTGTCAGAGTACTCAAGCAAACATGAACAGATCACACTCAATGACCGCAGACAACGACTGTCAAAATGCTGGCAGCAAGCAAAGCCGCCGCAGCGAGCAAGGGCTCGTGCGGTCTATCGCTTCAGCGGAAACAGCGGTGAATGCTCGTGGCATACAAAGGTCAGAGCCGTGTGCAGATAACAGACGGTGCGGGCGACTGCCACAGCCGCGGGCAAAGTACGAGTGCAGTTGGCAGAGTAGAAGCTGCGCCCCCCCCCACCCACCCTCCCGCGCTGCCTTCCCGCTTTCTTGCTTTCGCGTGGGAGATTAAGTGGCAAGTTTCCCTTACGCCCGGTTGCAAGATACGCCTTTGGTGGCGGAGCACAGCGTCGCCCCGCTTCCCTCCCTTCCATTTCGCGTGACGGTCGCGTTGCTTTCTGCCGTGCGTTCGCTCTCCGTGATAGCGCGCGTCCCCCGCGCGCTTCCGATCGCGCATACGGCGCGCGACGTAGATTTTATTGCCCTTGGACTATATGCGGAACCTCACGGTGACGGCGATGGCAGAAATCAGGTTGAAGTGTCCATATAATTGCTATCGCAATAAAACAAGCTGTGGTGATAGGGGTCCTTTGTTTGAATCGTGTCATCGCACAATTTCATTTATTCGTATTAATTACAGTCAATTTCTTTCTTAGCGACTTTGCCACAACTTCTCCATATCGGGTATGTTTCAAACCTCGTTGCTGGGTCGATCCCGGATGTAGTGCACAGCTGCGCCAGTCAAATTACATCATTTTAAGGTTTGAGTTCTGTTATTGTTTTGCACTTTTAATATTTCAGTCTGAGAATATTTAAGATAAAAGACATGCGCTGTCGGTGTTTACTTTGATGACATTTGTTGTGGGCTGCCATTCTCCGAATTCTCAGGAATAATTTTGTCAGGAATGTAAGACCTGGTATGAGAAATTGTAATGATAGAATGGTGTGGCAATATAACCCGCATATACCACATGTCATATACCCTGGCATGACAATGCATACATATGCCAAGTATATGCGGAACTTCACGGCGACGTCATACATCCGCATGGAGTGTCCATATAACTGTTGTCGCAATAACATTGAAATTCCTGAGGTCAAAGGCGCGTGCGCCATTGCCACAGAACTAAGTCTTGAGAAGATATCAACGCCGTACACGCATGTGTAAACGCAATGATGACCAGTAAACAACTCGACGAGCGACCTGCCCTAAGCCTGGTGCCAACAGCGCGCCACATGCCGATTAGTTCACTAGAATATTCCGTACACTCAAGTAAAAAATTGCAGACTCAAGAAATTTTAAACAGGCGACGATCGGAGGCCGACCGACCACTTCAAGGAGCCTTCACGTAGCGAGGGCGTGCATGACGTAGCAGCGCAGTCCCCAGGTGATTGTATGTGTAGTTGAAGGTTGGACGGCGGTCATAAAAATTCGAAATAAAAAGGCGTTTCGCTTCCCGCATGGCAGCCGTGTCTTCAATAGAACGCCTTTTCTTATCTCATTTTTACGGTCGGCATTCAAGTTTCAACTACTTACGATGTCTCCTCCCGACAAGACGGGTTTCCTTTAAACTCTTGATTTCATTCCCCAGGCGACGTCACACGCTTGCGGGCGCCACCAGAACTTCTCTTGATACCACCGTATATATTAGTCCTAGGTAGCGGTAGAAGGTAGATTTTGAAAAAAAAAAAGATTCAGAAGTGCATTCAAAAATGCTAGATAAAACATGCATACCTGATTAAATCAAGCAGGCTTTAGGCGACAATCTCTCACCGCACCGTGAGATCATCATCATCAGTTGTAAAAAATCCCATCGAAACAGAAATTGCCGACGGCAGTTGCTGTTTCGGATGGGATCTAATGAAAAGCTTCACGAAGCGTATATATAAGCACCTGTTTTTGACCCCCATGTTTCACGAGTTTCATTCCGTGCTCTCTACGGAATTGCTCAATGAAACAGAGAGTGGTACCTCAATATCCTCACTGCAGCACATATTCATCTTAAAGCGCATAAGTCTTTTATTACAGCGAAGATGTATATTGCTAGGGTTCCATGTATTTTCCGTTTTGTACGTCAACAGTTACATAGGTTAGGGTGGGCCGATCCCGTAGGTAGTGCAATACCGGGCCGACCCGTGGTGGAGGTGAAGCAGACGTCAAGCACTCCGCCTCTAATGGTAACAATAAAGTTAAATAATGATAAATTAAATAAATCAATCAACATGCATTGGTTCCTGTTGATGGGTATACCGGAATCGTTTGTGAACAGCACATGGACCCACGAGCATGAGGCATTACATTGTACATGCATAGGACAAAATGCATGTACAATCATACAACCTTGACTCGAAAGAAGACAACGCCATCGACTGTGGGGATGTCTGTGTGGTACAAATAAAGGACGGTATGGTGATATCCACCGTGTATAAATGTCCAGGAACACCCAAGTGTGATGTCGAGAAGTTCATCACCACGCATTTCGCATGGGTTAGCCGTGGTGACACTTCCCCTGTGATCATCGTGGGATACTTCATTGTGGGCACTTCAAAAGCAGGCAAGAAAGGGTTGCCTCGTTTTTTGCTAGTGGATTTTGGTTTGAAATGCCATACTAATCCAAGTCACTGAACCACTCATCAACGGTCATGTATAGATATAAATTTGGCGAAGAATCTGCCTAAGGTTGTAACCGAACCGATCAGTGTATATCACGGTAGTCGCAAAGCTATAGTCACTACCATTACTAAATGATGAAAATAAATACAGGTACCCTTGTCATTCATACATACATACATCCTACGTGATCTGTAACAGCTTCGCAGGCCGTCAATGTCCATTCTGTGGAATGGTTCTTAAATTTTTAAGCAAAGGTTTTTTGCATTCTTTAACGAGTTTGGTGGGCCTTTTTGGTAGGATTCCCATCGAGGGAAGTCGGCCGACTTCGACGACAGTGTAGCAGTAGAGTGGGCCGAGCCTGGGTATAGTGTAATCGAAAATGGGGAAAGGCAGGTATTTTCTATAATGCAAAATACGAATCTACATAGCACAATGACCGACCGACCGACCGACCGACCGACCGACCGACCGCCCGACCGACCGACCGACCGACCGCCCGACCGACCGACCGACCGACCGACCGACCGACCGACCGACCGACCGACCGACCGACCGACCGACCGACCGACCGACCGACCGACCGACCGACCGACCGACCGACCGACCGACCGACCGACCGACCGACCGACCGACCGACCGACCGACCGACCGACCGACCGACCGACCGACCGACCGACCGACCGACCGACCGACCGACCGACCGACCGACCGACCGACCGACCGACCGACCGACCGACCGACCGACCGACCGACCGACCGACCGACCGACCGACCGACCGACCGACCGACCGACCGACCGACCGACCGACCGACCGACCGACCGACCGACCGACCGACCGACCGACCGACCGACCGACCGACCGACCGACCGACCGACCGACCGACCGACCGACCGACCGACCGACCGACCGACCGACCGACCGACCGACCGACCGACCGACCGACCGACCGACCGACCGACCGACCGACCGACTGACTGAGACTGACTGACTGACTGACTGACTGACTGACTGACTGACTGACTAAACATGATTAAAACCAGCAAGAGGTGGTGGCTGGGCCTAGGCCTCCCCCGTGGGGACATCGAGGTGTTGCCTCTTCGCCGCCTCGCAGGCTTGCTGGGTTGCCCAGAGTTGGTCGTCGAGGTTGGAGCTACACAGGGCAACGTGCCATCTCAACGAGAGGGTCGCGGGGTTAGTGTCGGGGTATTGTTGTGTACAGTCCCAAAGCATGTGTGGAAGTGTGGCTGGCTGTGTCTTGCAGATATGGCACGTGGTATTGGGGTAAATATCTGGGTAGATCTCACAATAGTTCTGTCATGGGAAAATAATGTGAACAATCGCTTTCGCATATAGGAAAAATTGCAAGCATTGTATATACCTTTTTATAGTATTTAATTTAACCATATGAAGATAGTGTCGCGAAACGTTGAGTCGAGCAAGTGCGTCGGATCTGCGGTTATTTTGTTGTTCTTGTATTATTTATCGCAAATTTTTCCTTATGCGACGGAGTGCTTGAAGGTCGCTATTGCCCCTTTGCCGTGGGTCGTCCCGGTATTGCACTCGCTCCCGGATAAAAATCGCCCGTAAGGAATTCGAAAAAAATTCGGGCGGAACACGTCTTACGATAATATCGTAGCTAAATGACACAGCTGTTAACGTTCGTTTGCATCAGCTCACCAGGGAGACGACGATGAAGGGGGATGAGCTCGGGCAGAAGCCATTGTAGATCATCCGGTACGACTATGGCGAGAGGTATCATTCGGAAAACTAGGTATATAAACTTGGTATTACTTTAAGTTTACAATGTACACATATTACATACAAAACGATGCCCTACCGGTCGTCGGCCGCCTGCCTGACTGGCCTGGTCTCCCGTGGTGAGCGGCGCAGTGGGCTGCTGTCTCCTTGCTCTTGCTTAAATTGGTTTTCCAAACATCCAAGGGACACGCGGATCGTTGTGAGAGGCAGGCTTCTACACCAATCGGCATCTCAGACCAATCAGGCAAGCCGACATGGTCCAATGGGCGCCAGAGTTTAGGCGACCGCAAATGTTTTTGTAAACACCACGCACACAACAAAACTAAGCATGACTAATGAATCGCTCCCCCTGATGGCCAGTACAGCCGAGCGGGAAACGACCCCGCGAAACGCACACACACTTTGTTTGCGACAATAACGACGTTATTGCGATTAGCATTGAATTAATGTGGCGCCTCACCGTATTGCCACCGCAGAGAAGCACCATGTTAGAGGCGTGTATGCAGCCTGCCTCCTCTCTCGTGCTTCCTTCTGCACAGACTGCGCCATTTATCTTCACGGCCTCGAATTCTGGGCGTGGCGCATGTGCAAATACGGGCCACATTTTCCAGCGCGTGTAGGCAGCCGCCAAAAGCAACACTCCGAGTACAACGTTAACGGCGAGCACAGTAGCCGGTCGTCGACATCTCATTGCATGGGTCAAATGCGTCGGATATTTATATATGACTCATTGTACATACCAGCGTAATAGTTGTTGCTCGCGTCCTTTCCAGAATGTATGTGCAAGTATGTACACCCCTAACCACTTGGCGCACGGTATCTGATTAGACAAGATTCTTTCGCAGTAACATCGGCGACAACGTTCAAGAAATTTGTGATACGTCACGCGTTGCGTCATGTGGTCAATGTAATAGTGGATAGCAAGTGAAAAACGGTCACCGGAAAATAGATAAACAATGAACACGTGTGAATAGATATAAAAAATGAACGCGTCTTAATACGCCGGTACCGGAATTAGTGCTAACCGGTACCGAATATAGTGAAAGCCGAGCAGGCCCAGGGCGTCTGGTGATGCACGTAAGCGTGGACGGGAGCTCCAACACGAACCTGCCGTCATCATCATTTCATCGACTTCATTCCGTCGAGATCATTCTTCCTTCGTTGTCGTGGCCTCATCATCTTTCCACAATCATCGTCATGTCGTCGTTGTCTGATACGAACGTAATCGTACAGTTGGCGTAGTGCCTTCATGATCATACCATCACAGTCGCATACAATGGTCTTCACGGATTAGTCGTATACCGTCGTAATCCAGTCGTGATCGTTCAATCTTCGTCATGCACTCGTCCTCATGCACTCGCTATTCCAGCATGATAATCGCAATATCATCATGACGTCATACTATACAAATGCTTATACAAACTTTTGCCCCACTTCCTTCGTGGAACTAAAGCGGCCAGAAAATTTATATTTGGAAAGAATGTGGACCATGTTAAGGTTGACGTGTATCGAAAGTTCGAAGTGTGTATGGCAATTACGGGCTTGAAAGATAATTACTGAATTCGTGTTTTCTCCTATATACTTTCATGCGCCATACGAGACATGTATAGTATTAAGGCGAAATCCTTAAATGACTCTTGGGAAGCGGAATGTGTCCGTCGGTGGGGCCGCGTTAGCAAAACTAAATACAAACTCGTAACTAAATACAGACGCGTAACTCCCGCGTCTCGTTCACTTGGTATATAGCTTGGAAAGGCACAAATGTTTGACTAAGATGACTGATGGGTCATGGCATTAGTAACTTGACATACTTGCATTCACGTCGCGATTAACGACACCAATATGAAGTGTGGTGCAAACCCGCATTTTTTTTTCGCCAGAAATCCCTCTGATGGTGTGGGCGTGACGATAAGAACGTGTTGAATGCCAATCTCGATCTGAACGTGTCGAACTTACCCATATATCATGAAGAACTGAGAGCACAGGTAAAGGGTAATAATGGTAATGATAAATTTCGAGGTTTTACATCCAGAAATCACAATATGGCTGAGACACCGTATTTAAGGGCTCCGGTAATTTCGACCGCCTGGGGTTCTTTAACGTGTACCTATAATATCTATGGGCACGGGTGTTTTATGCATTTCGGCTCCATCGAAATGTAAGCCACCGTGGCCGGAAATCGAACCCGCGTCCTCGAGCTTAGCAGTCCAACCTACCAAAGCCACTAAGCTACCACGGCGTGTAGATAAAGGGTGTGCGAGAAATATATGGCTGCAAAAACAATACAAACCAAAATAAATGAAGCGCTAACTGTGCGACACTGTGTACGTACGCCTCATTTCATGATTACGAGCGAACGTCAGAAAGCGAACGTGACGCTTTAAGGATTTGCAACTCGTCTTTCGCCTTCTTGTGTTGCAAGAGCGCAAACAGTAAGCGCATTTTAACATGAAAGTAAATTTAAGAATATTTCTTGCGTATGCTCGCTGGTTCGTACACAGCAAAAATACTTACTGGTAAATAATTACGTGCTTGTACTTACGTAATGAAAGAGGCGACTAATCACCAGTACATAAAGTTTTCATGTTTTACTGATTGAAGGTAACTATTTTAGGGATATGTAGAATCAATAGCGATATTTGTAGTGCATCAAATGCAGTTTTTCAAGACGATTTTTCACTCAATATAATGCAAGCACAAACATCGTCACGCGCCATGAATGCTTACTAGTTTACGTAAAAAATCACACGTTAAACAATAACTATGATATCATGCGAAGTTACATGTTGGTAATTTCAAAGAGCATTCACGAATTATTAAAACGAGGCTATTGCAGCAATAACTTTTGCATAACAATTGAGTACATGGCTAGGCCAGTAGTAGCTATCTATTCATTACAATGTAGAAATATATATATATATATATATATTGATAGGACGCGTTCAAGGTTAGATACGCTTGGCGTTTTTATGAATGCCAGAAACAGGCAACGGCCAAGCGGAGCGAGTGCGAGCACCAACAACAAGAAGCGTCTTCTTCTTCGTCCTCTGCTGGCGCCGATATTTGTCACTACAATCACTCCCCGGCGAAAAAGGAGCCATCCTGGCGACCTATGGAACAGGCAGCACTGGTGAGTCGTAGTGCGGCTTCAGTCGGTCGACATGAACAGTTTGGCGCCCGCGACGCCGTTGGTCCGTAGATGGCTGAATGGGCTCAATGACGTAGTTGACCGGGGACGTCTGTCGTAGAACCCGGTAAGGGCCGTCATACTTTGAGATGAACTTTGTGGAAAGGCCGGGAGTAGACGAGGGAACGCGGAGCCATACCAGCGTTCCAGGTGAATATGATGGAAAGGACAAGCCGGCGTCTCGACTATGTTGATGGCTGGCCTGGTTTTGCGCGGTAAGAGAACGTGCGATCTGGCGACATTCTTCGGCACAGGTGGCAGCTTCGGATAGAGTCGTAGATTCTCAAGCGTCGGGGCGATACAAAAGAATCTTGTCCATAAACGAGGAAGGTTCGCGACCATAAAGAAGAAAGAAAGGAGAGTATCCTGTGGTCGACTGAGTGGCGCTGTTGTAGGCATACGTAACAAAGGGAAGGATGCGGTCCCAGTTAGTGTGGTCAGCGGAAACGTACATAGCGAGCATGTCGCCGAGAGTGCGATTGAAGCGTTCAGTCATACCATTGGTTTGCGGATGATAGGCGCTCGTAGTTCTATGGACAACGTTGCATTCGCGGAGCAGGGCTTCTACAGCCTCGGAGAGGAATGAACGACCACGGTCACTCAGTAGCTCGCGAGGCGCACCATGTCGAAGAACAAAGTTGCGAAGGATGAACGAGCCGACTTCACGTGCTGTGGCCGCCGGAAGCGCTGAAGTTTCGGCGTAGCGCGTGAGGTGGTCCACGGCGACGATAACTCAGCGGTTGCCATCAGGGGTGTACGGTAGAAGGCCGTACAAGTCAATGCCGATACGGTCGAAAGGCCGGGAGGGACAAGGCAATGGTTGAAGCGGCCCTGTTATCTGGTTAGGTGGGCTCTTGCGGCGTTGACACTTGGAGCACGAGCGGACGTACTGCCGAACGAAGCGGTACATTCCGCGCCAGTAGTATCAAAGCCGTAGGCATGCATACGTCTTTAGGACACCGGCATGGGCGCATTGAGGATCCGCATGAAAAGAGGCACAGATGTCAGAACGTAGATGGCGAGGAATCACTAGCAACCATTTACGGCCATCAGAGAGGTAGTTGCGGCGGTACAGGAGCCCTTCGCGGATGGCAAAGTGGCGAGCAGTGCGCCGAAGCGAGCGGTCGGTGGTGCGGGGTGATGGCTGAGATAAATACTCAAGAAGAGATGCTTTCCAAGGATCCCGGCGTTGCTCAGATGGCATGTCGGCCAATGTAAGAGAAGAAGAATCATAGCTTGAGACAGACGCAGCACCAGACTCATCAGGCAGTGGTGAGCGCGAAAGAGCGTCGGCATCCGAATGCTTACGGCCTGACCGGTAGACAACACGGATGTCATAGTCCTGGAGACGAAGCGCCCAACGAGCTAGGCGACTAGATGGGTCTTTTAATGACGACAGCCAGCACAGGGCGTGGTGATCAGTCACGACATCAAATGGACGGCCATATACGTAAGGTCGAAATTTGGTGATTGCCCAAACGATAGCAAGACCTTCTTTTTCCGTGACCGAATAGTTCATTTCCGCTTTGGTGAGAGTGCGGCTGGCGTAAGAGACGACGTACTCTTCGAAGCCAGACTTACGCTGGGCTAGAATAGCGCTGAGGCCGACTCCACTAGTGTCTGTGTGGATTTCTGTTGGAGCGTCGGGGTTAAAGTGGCGTAGAATAGGTGGGGATATCAAAAGATGGCGTAAGGTGCCAAACGCGTCTTCGCAAGCTGTAGACCATGCCGAGATGCCTTGGCTGTTGGCAAGCAGCTGCGTTAAGGGGGCGATTATGGACGCAAAATTACGCACGAATCGGCGAAAGTACGAACACAGGCCTATAAAGCTACGGAGCTCCTTCAGCGTAGACGGCCTGGGGAACTCGGCGACGGCGCGAAGCTTTGCAGGGTCGGGAAGGACACCGTCCTTGCTGACAACATGACCTAAGATGGTAAGCCGGCGGGCGGCAAAGTGGCACTTCTTCAGGTTAAGCTGCAGTCCAGCGTCGGAAAGGCAAGTCAGGACGCTTGCGAGACGCTTTAGATGGGAGTCAAAGTCCTTGGAAAAGACTACGACGTCGTCCAGGTAGCACAGACACGTGTGCCATTTGAGGCCTCTAAGAATGTTATCCATGAGGCGTTCGAAGGTGGCAGGCGCATTACAAAGGCCTAATGGCATCACGTTAAACTCGTATAACCCGTCTGGGGTTACAAACGCTGTCTTCGGACGGTCAGTGTCATTCATAGGGACCTGCCAATACCCAGATCGAAGGTCCAAAGAGGAAAAGAACTCTGCTCCTTGCAAGCAGTCGAGAGCGTCGTCGATTCGGGGCAGCGGATAAACATCTTTTCGTGTGATCTTGTTAAGGCGCCTATAATCAACGCAAAATCGAATGATACCGTCCTTTTTCTTTACCAGCAGAACTGGGGAGGCCCAAGGGCAGTGCGAGGGTTGTATTACGCCACGATGAAGCATGTCGTTGACCTGTTCATCAATGACACGACGTTCAGCGTGAGAAACTCGGTATGGACTCTGGCGTAGGGGTGCATGAGTGCCGGTGTCAATGTGGTGAACGATGGAGGATGTGCGGCCCAAGGAAGATTGCTTATGGTCGAACGACAGCCGAAAGCGATCGAGCAGTTCCAAGAGTTAGGTACGCTGGGCAGGTGGAAGTTCGGAATCAATTGACGGGAGGAAGGCTTCTAAGGAGGACGAATCGGCGGTGGTAACAGGAGTAATGCTGTCGACGTGAAGACTCATCGTGTCGTCAGGCAGTTGAGTGGAGTAGGCGGAAGCAACATCGTCAAGCCGACCTATACATTCACCACGGAATAAGGTGGCTGGGGAAGAGGACCGATTCGCGACATAAATGGCGCTGCAAGAGTTTTCGACTGTGAGAACTGCAAAAGGAAGGAGGAAGTCTTTGCGAGAGGTGAAGGCTTCGGAGGGCGCAAACAGGGCGGTGGAAGAGGGAGCATAGTCGCAAGAAAGTGGCACAAGAACACAAGACAAAGGAGGTATATCAGTGTCCGCGGCGACGACCACTCGAGAAGGCGGCTTGTCAGATGCGGCGTCACACGTCGGCGACAACTCAAGTTCGGCACGCGCACAGTCAACAACGGCATGGTTAGTAGCAAGAAAGTCCCAACCCAAAATAACGTCGTGTGAGCACGGTGAAAAAACGACGAATTCGACTACATACAAAACGTCCTGAATGACAAGGCGAGCTGTGCATGCCACTGAAGGGTGAATGTGGTGCGCGGTTGCGGTACGCAGGGAGACGTCGGAAAGCGGAATCGTAATTTTTTTGAGCTTGCGGCACAGTTCTCCACTAAGAATAGACACAGCGGCTCCAGTATCGACAAGTGCTTGCACAGAAACACCTTCGATATTCACGGTGATTTCGTTCGCAGGTAGAAATCGAGGCCTTGAAGTTGTCGACACGAGCGCAGTTCGTGCCTCCGGAACTGCGAGGGCTAGTTTTCCGCTTGGACTGGTGGGGGGCGACGAACCATTGGGGAAAGTGAACGGCGACGTGGTGAGGGCGACCGACGTGGGCCGTAGTCACGTCGATTCGGTGAGCAGCTGTTCATCGTTGAGTGGGAGGAGATCGGGTGTGGTGGCTCAGAAGGAAAGTAGCCTTGATTTACTTCACCCGCACTAGTACGGATGTCACGACGACGACAGAAACGTGCGACATGGCCAGGTAAACAACAGAAATAGCAAATAGGCCTGTTGTCCTGGGTGCGCCAAGGATTAGTGGACGGCGGTGCGGGACGGCGAAAAGGAGGCGGGTTCGGGTGGACAGGCGCACGCGCAGCGTAGAAGGTATTTGCTGGTCGAACAGGATCCGTGCTGAGTGGCATTGCTGGTGACTGGCGGCGTGCGACCTCAGCATAGGTGAGGGGAGCTGAAACAGGCGGATGCTGGTAGGTGGTTGGGAGAGCCTCAGAAATTTGCTCCTCTATGGCCGGTCGTAGCGTCGGAGCAAGCACCTGCGCAGAGTCCGGGACGCAGGAAACAAGCGACAATTGCCGCGCCACTTCTTCTCGGACAAACTGTTGTATCTGCCGCATGAAGCATTGTGGTGTCAGTAGAAACGGAGCCTACAGTTAACGCTGACATGTTGGCTGTGTCAGAGCTCGGGAGGCGTGTAGCAATGCGCTGTTTCCGCAACTCGTCGTAGCTCTGACAGTACTGGACCACGTCCGTGACAGTTTGGGGATTTTTGGCAACGAGCATGTGGAAGGCGTCGTCTTCGATCCCCTTCATGATGTGTCTGATTTTATCGGCTTCGGACATCGCAGGGTTGATGCGACGGCAGAGGTCCACAATATCATCGATGTAGGACGTGAAGTTCTCGCCGGATTGTTGGGCGCGACCGCGTAAGCGCTGTTCTGCGCGGAACTTGCGAACAGTGGGTCGGCCGAAGACTTCCGCGAAGCTCGCTTTAAAGGCGGACCAGTTGGCAATATCAGCTTCGTGGTTGTGGAACCACAGCTGTGCTACGCCCGCCAGGTAGAAGTTGACGTAGCTGAGCTTGTCGCCGTCATTCCATTTATTGTGGGCGTTTACCCGCTCATACGAAGTGAGCCAGTCCTCGACGTCGTGCTCGTCGGTGCCGTTGAAAATGACAGGGTTTCGCTGTCGTGGTACGCCGGAGCAGGCAACCACCGGAGGTGCGGGAGCACCCTGCTGCGGCGCGTCGTCAGGCATTGCCGAGGCGGGGGGTAGAGTCCGGGTACGGAGTTCCAGGATGAAGAGGGAACCAGCACGCTCCACCAATTGATAGGACGCGTTCAAGGTTAGATACGCTTGGCGTTTTTATGAATGCCAGAAACAGGCAACGGCCAAGCGGAGCGAGTGCGAGCACCAACAACAAGAAAACGTCTTCTTCTTCGTCCTCTGCTCTCGCCGGTATTTGTCGCTACAATATATATATATATATATATATATATTCACCTTTTTTGTGATGTTTACCTATTGGCTGGAATGACTTTTCTTTCGAATGTCTGGATTTAAAACAAGCTTTGCTCACAGTGAACCTTAAGGTACATCGTGCGCGAAGTTTGTATTGAAGTGATAGCGTACACGAACAATTCTTGCTGTACGCTATCTTTGAAGCGAAATAGGCCAACAATATTGCGGCGTTAGGGCCGTCTCTGCTCCTTCTCGTGTTCCCCTTACACCTTCTCACTGCGCTCGGTTCATAATAAAGTATTACCGAGGCTAAAAAATTCAAGAATAAATACATATACCTATGGTTCTAAACTTCTACTGACCGCGAGTGAAAAGCGCGCAGTACTTAGCGAAGCGCTCACTGCACGTGCGTACGTATTTCACTTGACTTCGCGAGCAATTTACTTTTTTTGTTACTCTTATTCTTGCTAGTATGGTGCTATTGCCCGCGTACCCATGCGAATACCGTTTTTTTACGTTCTTTCCCTGCGCGGGCTCATTTAGCGCATTTCTACGCTCGCACAGTTACCGCATTACCGTTCCCGAACTCTAGCACCGCAGCTAATCCGCGTTGATGAGTGTGACGTGTTAGTTTTTGCATTCTCTTGCTGCCCAAGCACAAAGACAACGCTTAAAGATGGGTAAGCTCCATGCAGAACCACACTGTTGAGGTTAGATAGACCTTAAGGACTTTGCGTGGAAACTGAACGCACAAAACTACAGCGCGTAGCAGACGACCCCAGATTACCGCGCGCTTAGCAACCGCGTAAAGCCCAAGGATCCGGAGCAGCAGCGGCGCGGCGCGGCAGTTCACAGAAAAAGGCCATCGCCGGAGCCGGCGCTTTGGACACTCCCCTATTATTCTAGGTAGAGTGTACTAGAATACGGTCCATTGTCTAGTACACTCTAGTTCTAGGTCACTCTACCGCCGGCGGCTGCGCAGATGGACTTTCGTCATGGCTATGGTGACTAGCCCTAGGCATGGCTCTGAGGCGGAAAAACAAAAAACAAAAACAAGAAGAAGTGAAAGCGCGCGCTATCATCGTCCGGATGGAACTTTTTGGATGGCGGAACTTTTTCGACGGTATAGGTACTTAATCGCCGACGAGACACTGGCGCCCCACGGTTGCGCGCACGCGAACTGGTTGCTGCGGAAGTCGCTTGCAAAAGTTTCCAGCAGCGCGACCGCGGCCACGCGCTGATTAGTCGGCGCTCATCGAGCTGTTTCCGGCGGCGTCGGCGGCGAGATCTCTGATATGTCTTGAGCACGACGTTTCGGCTTGGCGCCTCCCTAAGCGGCGACGCTGAGCGACTCCGGGTGACGAAACGCCAGAAAAATGTGGCATTTTCGCCGAAAGGCGAAGCATCAATTGCGATAGCGAATTAGTAGAAAGCTATACGGAGTACGGATAGTAGTTTTATCGGCTGCATAAACTTGGACATATTCACTCACTAACTGAATTAACAAGCGTGGTGTCAGCGTGCACAAGCAAACATGAATAGATCACACTCGATGGCTGCTGACAACCACTGTCAAAACGCGGACGTGAACAAGCACAGCTGTCGCAGCGAGCGAAGTTTCGTGCGGTCTATCGCTTAAACGGAAACTGAGCGGCGAAAGCACCGCGCATACAAAGGTCAGAGTCGTCTGGAGATCGCTTTCAAGGTACGGTGCGCGCTACAGCCCGCACCGGCGCAAAGTACGTAGTTGTTATAAGAGCACAAGTCGCCCGCCCCCTCCCTCCAATGCTGCCTACTCGTTTTTCGTGTGGGAGATTGCGTCGCCAGTTCCACTTGCGCCCGGTTGCAAGATACTCATTTGGTGCCGCAGCACAGCGTCGCCCCCCCCCTCCCTCCCTCCCTCCCTCCCATACCCCCAAGGCCTTTCGCGCGACGGAGGAAGTCGCGTTTGCTCACCGCCGTGCGTTCAGTCTCTGTGAAAGCGCGCGTCCCCCGCACGCTTTCACTCGCACATACGGCACGCGACAACGATTTTATCGCCCTTGGACTTTATACGGAACCTCACGGCGTCGACGGCGACGGCAACGCCAACGGCAGAAATAGCTTGAAGTGTCCATATAATTGCTATCGCAATAAGACGCCAGGGAAACGCCGGGAAAACGCTGTATGTGAAGCCTTAAAGCTCGAACCGCATGGCGCATTTTTCTCTCGCGAAAACGCGAGGTGCGGTGCGCGCCCACGCCACCGCTGACGTGTCAGCCCCCGTATGAGCGCGGCAGGTGCGTGCAGGCCACGCCGCGTTTGCCGGATGTTCCGTCGAGTTTTTCTGCCATGATGCGTAAAACCCCTCTATATAAAAAGTAACGACACTCTCCTCCTCCGCTTTCCCTCCTCCTCGTTTCTGCTCTCTTTTGCACTCCTTCCTCAACCGTGGCGCCGCCTACACCGCTTGAGCGTAGCAGAGACAGCCTTTCAGCACAATGCGTTGGCGGGCTAGTTGGTGCGATTCCATAATTACTTGATTAGCGCAGAGCCATTTCTTTGTTGGAAAATATTGGCCTAACCAAGATTGCAAAAGATGTCAAACAATGTAAGGTGCTTGCTCTGGAAGTTTTTTTCACTGCAAAAACACACAAACCGGATGTGCCATTCCGTACAATAGTCAGTGAAAACAACTGTTGGCACGTTTTGGTTAGCCGCTTTTTGCAAAAACAGTTGAAGCTTTTAAAAATTGATGATCCTTATGGCATAAAGAACTCTTCAGATGTTGTTTCCTTTCTGGAGGACAACCAATCAGTAGCCGAATTTTTTTCTGTGGAGGTCGAAGATCTTTATTACTCAATACCGCATGATGAGCTATTTCGTAGTGTGATGACCTGCATCGAGGAAAGTGGCGAGGTAGATTTTCGCAATGGAACCGGATTGTCCTCGGAAAGTTTTTTGTCCCTTCTCGAATTTTATCTAAGTGCAACTTTTATCTGGTTCGAAAATAAGCTGTATATTCAAAGAAATGGTGTTTGTATTGGTTCATGTGTGGCACCTGCTCTCTGTAATATTTTTTTATCGTTTCTTGACCGCGCTCTTAAGAGTGCTTTAGACAATGACTTGGTTCAAATTTTTAGATATGTTGACGATTTTCTTGTTGCGATAAAACAGACTAACAACGAATGCTCCGTTACGGCAGCCGATATTTTAACTCTGTTCACTGACAATGGCAAAGGTCTGACTTTCACACATGAGCTATCTAGGGACGGTAAACTCCAGTTTTTAGATTTGCAGGTATCCTTACAAGCAGATCACGCATGTTGGATGTACTCGCCACGTGCACGTAAGGAACTTTTACCTTATGCGTCTGCGCACTCAAAGATTGTCAAACGCGCCATTGCTTTGATGTGTCTAGAATCTTCGTTAAAGAAATCGTGTCATCACACTGCGAACCAGAGTTTCATAGCACAGTTAAATAGGCTGAAGGCGGCGGGTTACCCAAGTGTGATGGTGACCTCGGTCTCTGACGTATTGCTTCAGAAACTGAAAGGGAAGCGTCACAAAAGTAACGGTGTTACTCAAAAGAAGAGGCCTGAAGTTGTGCCGTATTGCCATAGAGTGGCTCACAATCTAAAGAATGTCGCCACTAGACACAATATCCCAGGAGTGTTTTCTGCTCCTCAGAAATTGTCAATGTTGTGCAGCCGTATTTCAAAAACAATTAAGAAACCAGATTGTGAAGAGAACCACGCGAAGATTGTAGTGCCGGTGTAGTATATAAGATTCCGTTGTCATGTGGCAAAGTGTACGTAGGGCAGTCAGGCCGCTGTGTTAACGAGCGCCTTAGAGAACACGAGTGATCTATACCGAGAGGCACAGGTTCCCATTTAGCTCAACATTGCAAAATATGCAAGTGCAAAGCAATGTTTCATGACACTACGATTTTGAAAAAGAGCCGTGATACCACCGCCCGAGAATTATCAGAAGCTTTTTTCATACAGTCACTGGGTTCGCAGTGCATTAGTGTGCCTTCCTTAAGCTTGTACAGCGCTAAATATAGTTTTTTGGATTATGTGTCATGAGTGCACTCTGGCGATCAGATGTTGTGGTGGTTGCCGCGCATGGTGCTCACCGCGCATGTTCTTCTTGTTTCTGCTCTATATAAAGGAGGGATGCAATAAAATGATGTCAGTTGAGAGTAGCGCCTTGTTCTGTCGTCTTTCACGTGTCCGTTGTTTTTGCGCTAATCAAGTAATTATGAGACAGCCTTTCGCAGAGTGAATGCATGCATAGCAATGCCGTGCGCTTTAAGCGTTCGCGTTGGCGTTGTAGCTCCGAGTACATTATATATATATATATATATATATATATATATATATATATATATATATATTGCTACGGCATGAGCCGGGCAAGGAGAAGAGGAGGAAGACGTTAGCTGGTGCAGCCTCTGGACGCCATCTTTACTTCAGCATCAACCTCGTCCTTTAAATAAAGCCGGTTCAACATTAACCGTAACAGTTTTGTGGTGGAGGTGCTGGGTATTTCGACCAAGACGACGCAGCTGCTGCAGCAAGTGCCACGCCGAAGCCGACGCCTCGCTCGACTGCCTCCGACACCACTTGAGATCCCGATGTCCCACAGCGGTGACCAACAGCCTTCTCTGGCTGCTCCAGTGCGAACAACCGGCACCTGGATGCATCAGATGGAACCCCGCCCTTTCTCAGGAACATTCGGCGAGGACGTGGAGGAATGGCTCACCCACTACAAGCGTGTGAGCAAGTACAACGGCTGGAACTCCACGGCTCAGCTCGACAATGTCGGTCTGTTCCTGACAGACACGGCGCTAGTGTGGTTCGAGAACCATGAAGATTCCTTCACAACGTGGGACAGCTTCGTTACTGACCTCACAGAATGCTTTGGCGATTCCACGACGAAAAGGAAGCGGGCGGAGCAGACGTTGCTTCAGTGCGCTCAAGTCCCAGGTGAGACCTGTACTACGTACATAGAGGCGATCCTGAAGCTTTGCAAAATGGTCAATCCTCGAATTTCCGAAGAGGACAAAGTTGGACATCTTCTCAACGGCATAGCCGAGGACGTTTATAATTATTTAATCGGAAAGGAGAGTCTCGCCTCGGTCGCCGACCTCATCAAGCATTGCCGCACATTTGAGGCCTTGAAGCTGCGCCGTATCACGCCAAAGTTCGGCAGGTTAGCGAATGTCACAACGGTGGTAAGCGTTGACGATAACGACAACTGCAATTTTCAATTTGACCTTGTGGCAACTATAAGGCAAATTGTCCGCGAAGAACTTGAACGACACACCACAGGGGCTAATGTCGAACAGCTTCGTTGCGCTTGCAACCAACCTCAAGAGCATGCATCTGCTGTGTCGGCATTGTCTGCCATGCCAGGCGTTGCAGACTGTCGAGTCGATCAGCTGCGACAGCATCGACGTTCCTCTCCCGACGACATGAAGCACGATCGGCGCACTCGTCGAGCTACCACCACGAATCGGCATTCGGCAGATCGCGTTTATTATTCGCAACGTCCCAGAGTTGACCCCGAGGCTTACAACGTCGGTCGCGCATCGCCTGTGTGTTACAGCTGTGGCGCCTCAGGACACATTGCTCGTTTTTGTCGCCCGCCCGACAGACAACAACATATGGCCCACCACCAGCTTGGCCTAATTTTGAACAAGTCAGTTATGGCGACCGCTGGCCGACAGACCCTGATACTGCAAACACCACAGGCGCGCCACCCCGGAATACCTTCCGTCAATATAGTAGACGGAGTGGCTCGCCAGCTTCAGACCGCAGCCTGACGCCCCCAACCAGTCGCCAACGCCGTTCACCGTCACCACGTCGACGTGCTACGTCACCACCGCCGTCGGGAAACTAGCCGGCGCGGCCGATGGAGGTAAGGTCGCCGGACAGTCTGCGTCTGTGCGAAATCCTCCTCTGCCTATTATGATGGTGAAGAACAAAGTGCGTGTGTTAATTGATAGTATACCTGCAACAGCATTAGTGGATACTGGTGCTACCGTTTCCGTCATGAGTGTGACTTTCAAAGAGAGGCTGGGTCGGAAAGTTATGTTCCCGTGGAATGATGGTGTGACGTTTCGTGGTGTCAGTGAAGAGTGCCTTATTCCCCTTGGTATTTGTGTTGCAAGTGTTTTATTCGGAGGAGAAGATCTTAAAACCGAATTTCTCGTGCTACCGCGGTGCTCTCATGATGTTATTCTCGCGATTGACTTTCTTCAGGATTGTGGTGCTTCCGTTAACTGTGGCACAGGCGAAATTACCTTCAATAGCGCGCTTCTCGCCACCCTTGCCGACACATCTTTACCCGAGAAAAACTATTGTGTTGTTTCGAACGATTTGCTGCTACCGCCTTGGTCGCTGTCACGTATCCCTGTCAATGTCGCTACTGCCGACCTTTCGTCGTTTGACGCGCAAGTCCAGCCACTTACGACGAGCTGCGCAAAGAAAGATGTACTCGTACCCCGCTCTCTCGTCAGAGTAGAGAATGGCGCCTCAAATTTGTGGGCTTTCAATTGTTCTTGCGTCCCTGCTGTTCTCCCGCGTGATATGAAGCTCGCTGAATTTGACGAGATTACGTACAGCTCCATTACAGTTCTAAGCGAGGAGGAGCAGTCTCATACTAGCGATCTCCACTGAAGCACTTCTGAAGAACAGATCCTACGGATGATCAACAAGGCGCTTCCCTCACATGAGCGCCACGCTCTCGCACAAGTTTTGTGGGCACATCTTTCTGTGTTCGATTTCACACAAGGCGGCAAGCAGGCTTCACTCCCGCGTTCTCGTGCCCGCCACTGAATTGACACCGGATCTGCGCACCCCATTCGGCAAAAGCCTTACCGCGTTTCTTCCGCAGAGAGGACAGTTATCGCTGAACAGGTGAAAGACATGCTACAGAAAAGTGTTGTTCAAGAGTCCTCTAGTCCGTGGGCAGCACCAGTAATCTTAGTAAAGAAGAAGGATGGATCGTGGCGGTTCTGCGTTGATTACAGGAAACTGAACGCGGTCACCAAAAAGGACGTGTATCCGCTTCCTAGAATTGATGATGTCATTGATTGTTTACATTCCGCTGCCTACTTTTCATCACTGGATTTACGATCAGGGTATTGGCAGATACCCATGCACCCAGACGATAAGGAGAAAACGGCCTTCGTGACACCAGACGGTCTTTATGAATTTAACGTTATGCCGTTCGACCTTTGCAACGCGCCAGCAACATTCGAACGATTTATGGACACTATCCTAGCTCCGAGGACTTAAATGGGAAATTTTTTGTGCTACCTCGATGATGTGGTGATTTTTGGCAGCACTTTGAGTGAGCATAACAGCCATCTCAGTCTTTTTCTGGATTGTGTCGAAAAAGCCGGCTTGATCCTGAATTCCAAGAAATGTCGTTTCGGGGAAACTGAGACGTTAGTACTTGGGCATCTGGTCGACAAAAACGGCGTGAGGCCAGATCCACGGAAAATTGAGGCTGTCAGCTCCTTCGAAGCACCGAAGTCAGTGCGGGAGTTGAGGAGTTTCTTGGGCCTGTGTTCATATTTTCGTCGCTTCGTCCCAAGATTCGCCTACGTGGTGTACCCCCCTAACATGTCTTCTCCAAAAAGCCGTCCCTTTCAACTGGACATCGGCTTGCGACGACGCGTTCCGCCAGCTAAAATTTCTACTAACGTCAGGGCCCATATTGCGTCACTTCGATGCGTCCTCACCTACGGAAGTGCACGCTGATGCCAGTGGCATCGGCATCGGTGCCGTACTAGTGCAACGTCATCAAGATGCTGAACACGTTGTGGCTTATGCTAGTCGCTCTATGACTAAGGCGGAACGCAATTACACTGTCACCGAGCAAGAATGCTTGGCAGCTGTTTTCGCTGTCCACAAATTTCGGCCCTATATCTACGGACGCCCGTTCACTATCGTTACCGACCACCACGCGTTATGCTGGTTGGTGAATCTCCGTGACCCGAGTGGACGACTGGCACGTTGGGCTCTTCGAATGCAGGAGTACGACTTCGTTATTTCCTACAAGTCCGGGCGTCGCCACGCAGACGCGGACTGTCTCTGCCGTCTTCCTCTGACGACGACGACCGAATGTGACGAAGACAATTTTGATGACTGTTTTGCTCTCATTTCTTCTACATTCCCAGACTCGATGACTTTCAAAGCAGAGCAGGAAAATGATATTAGTTTGGAACCTCTATTTGTAGCCGCATCGCGTCCTGGAGCCACCGGTCGATTTTGTGTCCGTGACGGCCTGCTTTACAAGACCAATTATTCGGCTAAAGGCACACGCTTCCTTCTGGTGGTGCCGCAGAGTCTGCGAGTGGACATACTGAGAGCCATGCACGACGATGCGACTTCTGGCCATCTAGGATTCATCAGAACTTTGAACCGGACACAGGAACGTTTTTACTGGCCCAGAATGCGGGACACAGTCAAGCACTATGTCGCCAGTTGCGAACAATGTCAACGCTACAAGCGCCCTACGACCGCTCCGCCAGGTCTTCTCCAACCTCTGCCGCCGCCTCGCCTGCCATTTGAACAAGTGGGTATTGATCTTCTGGGCCCATTTCCCCGATCATCTAACGACAACCGATGGGTGATCGTATGTGTCGAGCATCTGACCCGTTACGCGGAAACGGCGGCCGTACCATCTTCAACAGCTGCGTCCGTTGCAACGTTCTTGCTTCGCTTCGTTATTCTTCGGCATGGTGCCCCCCGTGTAATCATTAGCGATCGCGGTCGTCAATTCGTTGCGGACGCCGTAGAAGAACTGCTTCGTCTCTGCAGTTCGCAGTTCCGCCATTCACCGCCTTATCACCCTCAGACAAATG
Organism: Dermacentor silvarum; assembly: GCF_013339745.2. NCBI lineage: Eukaryota > Metazoa > Arthropoda > Arachnida > Ixodida > Ixodidae > Dermacentor > Dermacentor silvarum. Next base: position 347,130,379 of record NC_051154.1, on the reverse strand, counting down.
GGCTTGTAGAACGTACGAACAGAACTCTAACTAACATGCTGGCCATGTACGTATCTTCCGATCACAGAGACTGGGATGACGTGCTCCCCTTCATCACCTATGCTTATAATACTGCAAAGCATGAGACGACCGATTACAGTCCTTTTTATTTCCTTTACGCACGTCCGCCGCTAAGCTGCATTGACACTATACTACCGTTTGACTTTAACAGCGAGTACTCTGTTGCCAAGACGCTTTGTCTTGCCGAAGAAGCCCGGCGTATTGCTCGACTTCGTACTGTGGCATCGCAACACCGATCGAAAGAGCGCTATGACAGCCGACACCAGTCTGTCTCGTACGCTAAAGGAGACTTTGTGTGGTTGTGGACCCCGCTACGTAAGCGTGGCTTATGCGAAAAGTTTTTACCCCAGTACACGGGCCCATTCGTCGTTGTAGATCGCTTGAGTGACTTGACGTACGTGGTGGCACGCTTGACGTCAGCTGGTCGTCGGTCTAGCCGGACCCAGTTAGTACATGTTGCTCGTCTTAAGCGGTTTCACCCCACGCTTTCCGAGTGATTTGGACTTGCCCAGCGGGCTTTGTCTGGCAACCGGGGATTGCTACGGCATGAGCCGGGCAAGGAGAAGAGGAGGAAGACGTTAACTGGCGCAGTCTCTGGACGCCATCTTTACTTCAGCATCAACCTCGTCCTTTAAATAAAGCCGGTTCAACATTAACCGTAACAATATATATATAGATGACACTTGCACTTTTTTATCTTTCAGCGGTGACCGCTTTTCTTAGGCTAACAAATGTTAAACATTATCGGTCGGCGCAGGACGCGCCTGCACGTATCTAAAGTTTCTCGAACGTTGTCGATGCTTCTATCCGTTATCTGTTGTCACCGACGCTTATGTAATTTGATTGTATGAACGACGCGAACTGTCTAGTACTTTCTGGAAGACACGAGGGCACCAGGAATTACTCTGGAACCCCCTTCGACGACTCATGTAGAAAAACCAACGCGTTTCACCGCTGACCAGATTTCGACGATCGCCGACTGTGTTCGCCGCTATCGTTGTGCTTCGAGTACAACTTGCTTTTGTGGGCACAGGTTCGCCCAAGAAAAAGTCCGTTTCGTCATTCACAGTTTTGTGACTGTTTTCTTCACCGCAGCTACTACGTGACAATATATACAAATTCAGTGACGGCAGATTCTTTTTCCTGTTTAGATAGCTATTTTTATATATATCTAAACGAGCGCTAACGCCGTACCAAGACGATTTTGAATGTATCGCGTGCACTACATTTGTCAAGGGCGTGTCGCAAGATCTTGATGCGAATGGTTGTAAATAACACGTTTACGATCAAATTCCAACAACATGGCCTCCAGCAAACTCTCAATAAACTAAATAATCCGCTCTGTCCTTGCCACTTGATTTCGCGGCGCGTATAAGCTATGAAGCTCAAAGGCTGGCGGAGGGCATGGACGCACCAGCCTTTGTACGCACCAGTGTCGTACAGCAAGTGCGACTCAGAGACATAGTGACCGTAAAAACTAATAGCCGAACGAACAAGCAAGCGCACGACTAAATTAACGACGGCTGAACCAGATAGTGAACGAGCGGGTGACCGCATGTTTTCTTTGTGAGTGCTCCACCCCCACATCGTAACCTTCACACACTTTAAAGCTCACGCGAATTAGCACGTACGTCTCAAAGACACATCATGCTGTCGTTAGGCGACGAACGCACCCCGGAAGTCGGTTTCGGGAGAGCACGTACACTTTTCAACGCTGCCTTTGTATCACAAATCCACCGGGTGGCCCACAACGACGAACAAGAACAAAAGAGGCAAACAAAGCTATTCGCTCTAAAGAAAACTAGTAAGTAACCACAAAAGGCAGAGCTGCTTTCCTAAGTTGAGTTTTCATGCTCGATCCTCAAATATTAAAAGGATTGAGCTGAATCGTAAAAGTTTCGTAATCACGTTTTCACACGCGGTTTCGCGCGAATTCAAGCCTGTTGGCGTACAGAACGATTAAGCTTCTTGCCTTTGCTGAAACTAATTTGGCATCCGAAGGCGCAGCAGGTCATGGTGATGGAAATTGCCGTGAAGCGACGTCACACCCCTATTGCAAAAACCAGCGTCTTCCAGTGCCTTCCAGTGTGAAACCAGCGCGCTTTTTGGCACTGGGTGGCACTGGGGACGCTGGCGCACGCTGGGAGTCACTGGGAGTCACTGCGACACTGGTGAGATCGCTGGATAAATGCTGGGTCACACCGGACGAGACGCTGGTGTTTCATTGCTATGACGCTGGGACGCACTGGTGTGCGCTGTACACACGCTGGTTGTCGCTGGAGTTCGCTGGCTCGTACTGGAGACTGCGCTGGTTTCGTTTGTGCCGCACTGCCGGAGTATAGGCGCTGTGGAATATTAAACGCTTTATACAATTTCGTGGGCATCTCCTGTCTAAAAAACAGACTCCTGTCCTAAGTAGCGCTATAATTTGGGATCATAAATGTCTGTTTCGTGCCCACGGTGTTGCAGCTTGGAATAAAGGTGTGTGAGCTAACCCATGCATATGCGACACTTCAGATCACTTTCGCTTTGTACATTTTCCTTTTTACTGTGCGGATAGCTGTATTCGTGAACGAAATTACGCAAACGCAGATAACGCCTCGTTTTCTAGTAGTTTGTACGCAAGCGTTGACTGCGAGTTGTCGCAGTGTCTACAGTCGACACGAAACCCAGCAGCCGTTCAGACGCGTTCAAACGGACCTCAGGAAGCCTGCCGCTGATTGATATTATCACACCGACAACAAAGCTGCGGCAATTCGGGCGCTTCCACTTTCCCTGGTGTAGTAAAAAGACTAGTTAAAAGGTTCTGAAGGTCAAATACAAACATTTTCCCATTCGCCAGGTACCCAAACCGAGATCGTTTGCTTCCCCCGAAGGCTATAGGCCTACCGTACCCGCCGAGTCCGTCTACACTCTATCGGCCCGTCTAGGGTGAGGAATCAACAAGTCTAAAGAGGATAAATCACTCTGTAGTTCAGCTTTCCCATCGGTGTTTTTAAACAGGCCATTCTTTCGTGTCTACGGTGTCAGCACAACAAGCGATGAGCGCCGATATGAAGCGCGTTATAAACATACTTATGTGTGCTGTCGCTGAAGCCGCATTAACGCTAACATTAACCGTTAGCATTAACATTAACATTAACATTAACATTAACGCATTAACGCCGCATTAACATTAACATGTCGCTGAAGCCGCATTAACCGACGGCTTCTCTGACGGAGATATGTTGCTAAACATACGTGTCGATTGAAAAGCATTGTCGAGCTATGGAAATGTTGCATTACCTTTGCGCGAAGAACAAGAAACGGCTGTCAAAATCGGCAGTAACAGCCCGTACAACATCCCGGGTCAGCGGTTCATTTAAGGCTTTTTTTCGTAGTTAATATACCAATCGCAAAAGCAAATCAGCGTTGCAGCACTTCCAGGCATACTATGCAATACGGACAACAACTTTTTTCGTTCGGATAGAGGCGTAAGTTTTAGTTGAAGGCGATATCGCATCTACCATGCTTGTGCGAGACGTCTGTGCAAAGCTGCTACTGTGTCTGCGCGTTGACATGGCAAAGTATGAATCGGTAATCACGGATCGGCGTGGCCTAGTGGTAAGATACTGGCATTGGAATTTGTAGGTCGGTGGTTCAAATCCTCGGGACGTGTTTTGTTTTATTTTTTTTCCTTTTTTTTATTGCATTACAGCGCTCTCTGTTCCTTTGCCTATTTGAAAAAATATATAAGGTAGCCAGATACCACGTATTTCTCGCTCTAGAGATGCATTTCGCACCAGTACCCCGCGCCCAGCGCCTCCCAGTATGCCGCGCCTTGCCAGCGTCCCAGTATCCAGCGCGTGACACTGGGCCCATAATCAGGCATGGCACTGGGCACTGGATACTGGATTTTGCAATAGGGACTTGCCGCAAAACATAGTTCCACGCGTTCCCACACCAAAGCCACACGTAAGAGCAATGGCGCCAACATATGCTCCTCGCCAGTCGGTAGACGCTTATCAGGCAAAAATGGCGATGGAGCGCGATCGTAAACAAACGCAGCCAGCGCCCGGCGGCGCGACGGCCCATGTGATGCCACTAGGCCAATACCGACGCGGCGACGGCCAAGGACAGTGCGTGCGATGAGGAGGCGGCATTTTATTGCTTTAGCAATTATGTGGACACTTCAACCGGAGTTCTGCCGTCGGCGTCGCCGACGCGGTCGCCGTGAGGTTCCGTATAGATTCCAAGGGCGATAAAATCGTCGCCGCGAGCCGTATGCGCGAGCGAAAGCGCGCGGGGGACGCGCGCTATCACGGAGGGCGAACTCCCCCGCGCGCTATTACGGAGAGCGAACGCACGGCGGAAAGCAAACTTAACCGTCGCGCGAAAGGCCGGGGGGGGGGGGGGGGGGTTTAGGGAGGGAGGGAGGCGAGGCGGCGCTGTGCTCCTGCACAAAAGGCGTATCTTGCCACTCAATCTCCCACGCGAAAGCAAGAAAGCGGGAAGGCAGCGTGGAAAGGAGGGGGGGGGGGGCAGCTTCTCCTCTGCCAACAACTTCTCCTCTGCACAACTCCTCTGCACTTTGACCTGCGTTGGCGGTCGCCCGCACCGTCTCTTATCTCCTCACGGCTCTGACCTTTGTATGCGCTGTGCATTCACCGCTCAGTTTCCGTTGAAGCAAAAGACCGCGCGAGCCTTCGCCCGCTGCGGCGTTTTGACAGTCGTTGTCTGCGGTCATTCAGTGTGATCTATTCGTGTTTGCTTGTGCGCGCTGACACCACGATTGTTAATTTAGTTAGTAAGCGAATGTGTCCAAGTTTATGCAGCCGATAAAACCACTATCCCTACTCCGAATAGCTCTCTACTAATTTGCTACCGCAATCGATGCTTCGCCTTTCGGGCGAAACTGTGACATTTTTCAAAACGCGACGCTACTTTTTACATTGAGGGGCTTTAAAGATGCGTGGAGGGAAACACCATCTGGTTGCGTTGAGGGAACTAATGCGTGACGTATATCGTGAACTGCCACTCGCGCGCCACTCTCATTGGTGGACGCGGCAACCCGACGCGGCACCTTCTTTTTTACCGCAACAGATTTCCGTGGGCGCGTTCGTCGAATCGACGTCCGCGCGTCCATCGCAACCAAGATCGCGCCATGCGGTTCAAGCCTACGACTGCGCTGTAAAACTGGAAACAACACAAAAAAATGTGGTTGATCCCTCTTGTATAGGAATCGGTATAGAACACGAAAGTGAAACGTGTCTTCACAGAAGTAGTGTAATGTTTATTGCACATTGATATATAATGTCTATTGGTGTTTTGTGGCTAAAGCGCCCTTAGGCGTTGATGCACCCACGCTGACGCCTGGTGGCACGTCTCCTCCATCACGACTACCAACGTCGATGACCATGAGCAACCGTCGTGCATATGGAAGCTGCACTACGCTGCACACGCTAGCACAACGCGAAAGACGAAGCACGTAACTGACACACTAATACAACGCGCAAGACAAAGCACGTAAATGAATCGTCACCGAGTCAAATCAGCGCGTACAGCGCGTCGTAATTGCAGCCTCCGCGATCAACTTCAGAAACATTTCAGAGCTAATTGCGGAGGCCACGCTCCGCTGTGCTGAGTACGGTGAACGCCACCTAGTTGGCGTTGGTAGTGCTTCTTGATGCCAGCGTCCCTTCGAATGCTGGCATCGAGGCGTCGTAGTGCTGAGACCACCGAAGCGTTCACTGTCGGTGCGCGTTAGTGTCATAATGCAGTACTTCTCTTTTCTGCTCGTAGGCGGCGGCACCGCCCCGAGCAAGAGCGCGGGTACACGGAGGAGTGTTAGATATATAAGGCGCGTCTGTGTAGCTCTCTGCAAATGCGTTTGTGGCGCAATGGGTTAAACGCTCGGCGATCTATCGTCGCGGACCGAGAGGTCGTGGGTTCGATTTCCAAATTTTGCATGTTTGTGGAACTTTTTCTTCTGGTTTCTTTCTTTGTATTATGTTCGTGTACATTGTAAGCTGACGTATTTCCGTGACGGAAATACGTCAGTGAAGTCTTGGTGGACCCCGGCATAAAACACTTTCGTGTTAAAAAGCAGATGCCCGCAAGGCTTTATTCGTCATTACTTCCAACTGCCGTAGCAAAATAACGTGAAAGGGCGAGTGCTGACGTATTTATCCCTATCGTCATTACTTCCAACTGCCGTAGCAAAATAACGTGAAAGGGCGAGTGCTGACGTATGTATCCCTATCGACGAGTACGGTATCGTCGTCCATAACATCCACCAAGGTCAAGGTGATTAGACAAACAAGCCTGCGACAAACTCGAAGACGGCAAAGCATTAGGCGGATTGCGCGGTGATGCATCGCACGACTTCGAAGACCGTTCACTTGACGCACCGCACTGCCGCGCCTATTCTACCTTTCACGTGGGTAAACAGTGATGAATTTTCGTTACGCACTCGCATAACACAACCTTCGTTTGTATGGTAGCCGTTCATAATTTAACCAAGCGAGGAACGGCGATTGGCGAAGCGTCCCGCTGATAAGTTTTCTCAAAGCCTGCGGCAATAAATCGACGCAGTAATAAGTTTTGATCAACAACGGCGACAGGAAAGTGGGGGCTGATATACTTTCTAAAAGTTTTTTTATTTTATTTTTCATCGTAGGACCGTAAACATAGGGAGCGCCGTGCATTTACGGACGGAGGTCGCCTGTGCTGCAGCAGCGCTCTTTTGCCTCAATTAATATGGCCGCCGCCGGCTTCACTCGCTCCCGCAGGCGGCGTCTGGGACTACCACTAAAGAAGATTTAACGTGACAGCGATAAGGGCCCTGTGTCGCAGAAAAACCGGCGTCGGCGTAAGCATCGGCGTAAGCATCGGCGTCCGAGGCGTCCGTGGCGAAGAAATTCATCCCGAACCACACCGACCACACAGGCCCTCCCGCATGGCGCAAGGGGTTAGTAAACAAAATTGAATTTCTCAAAGTCAAATCCGTCAGAAAAATCGTAAAGTCAGACTTAACTACAACCTACAGACATGGTAGCGTCGGATTGTAATTTGAATATACGAGAAAAAAGCCTGATAAGCAGCCAGAGATCTTTGAATGCTATCGGGTTCCACTCTTAAAGGCGAAGCTTAAGCGTCCTCCAATTCTGGTGGTGTGGGATGAGTCGCTCACTGCTCGAGTTTTATATAACCTCCGTGATGTGAACGATGGTTAGTGTATGGATTTGCCAAAAGTTCGTCCTTTTGGCTTCAAACGGCCTCGCGACTTTTTGCAAACTCATCATTTTCAACAACGTTCGGCGTTATAAGGGATTAAATAAACTAATAAAACTGTCCGACGGCAGAATCTCTAGAACACAAGCATGATAATTCAACCATTATGCTCCGAACGCGTGAGTCGACAAGCAGCATAGAACATCCGTTCTTGCACGCAGTCCAGCGCATTGAGACGCTTGGCGCATCTCGATGCGCAGTGGCACTATAGAAGAAACAAGCGCATCAGAAATACCCCTTTTGCAAAACGACACTATGTATCACCGCTGAAAATTTAAACAAATGGTGCATGTATGACGTATTCATAGATGATACGTGTTACAGATATTTATCACACATCCTATATGTACACACATATTTAATACATTACGTATTCTTCCGCGAGGCTGCCGCCAACCCGCAGCGGCAGCAGTTTCCTTTGCTTCGGCTTCGGTGTTTTCTTGTTCTTGCATCATCCCCCCTCGGCTCTGACTCTTCACTCCTCGCTCAGACTATAGTGCCTAGAATATACTGGCTAGTGTGCCGACCACCCGCTGTTTTCAATGGAGGAGCGTGGCACCGTTTGCAATGAATGCCCACGGTGGCCGACAGGGGTCGCAGCAATACAGGTGGGTGCCGACTCCGCGTGTCGTCTGCTTCGCACAGCAGTTTCGCAGCGGTTGCGTCGATTTCTATGTTTGCGTTTTCAGTGTTATTACAGTGTTGCGTGTTTCTTCTTGGGGTTCTCAAAGAGTGAGTGCGTGGTTGTTGTGTTTCTGTGCCTGTCATTACGAGAACTATGTGGCGGCGGTGAAAAAATGGCGAAACCAAAGCGACAGTGCAAGGAGAGGACCTGCTTTGTGCCGTTGTGTAGAAGTGGTTACCGCTCGAACAAAGATCGTGTATCCTTGTTCACTGCACCATCTGATGCAACGCGGCTAGCAGAATGGGCAAGAATGATCAGGAGAACGGACAGAAAGCTGACGCCAACAGCTGTTGTTTGTGAAAAACATTTCGAAAGCAGTTTAATCGAGCGCGCGTTCTCTATCACCGTGAACGGCGTTGTCCACGAGATTCCCCGCGATAAACCGCGCCTGAAACCCAACGCCATACCCACGATATTTCCCGAGTATCCTAAGCACCTTGTGCCTAAAGTGCCAGCAAAAAGAAAAACAAGAAATCTGTGCGAACAGGATCTAGAGCTTCCAGCAAAGCGGCACAGGCGTGCCCAGTCAGATGCCTCTGAGCTGTGCTCAGCCGTTGAGAGTGACGAATCAGAGAGCCTCGAAGGATGTGGTGACCACCTGAATACTGCTGCACCTGAAGAGTGCACCCACCCCGCGCTGTAGCTCTGAAACAGCAAGCGCGCAAAATGACGAAGCTCAACGCCTGCAAACCACTTGTGGAATTCGCCACCCGTTCTGCGACCTCTCTATTCCGGTCTCTTGGATGAAAGTACCATCTCCGCCAGTAGAATCAGTAGCTTACGCTTATTGTGAAGCCGAAGTGAATAACTTTGCCACACTTTTCATTGAGAAAATGGTACTGTTCGAAAAGCCTTTGCCTGCACGACAATCAGTGACAGCCACGGTGTACCTGAGAGGAAGGGAGAAGTCGAAACAAGTCCTCAGAACTCGCGATGAGGCGGAATCCCTGATCAAGGACGTTTCCTTAACAGCTCTTTGTGGTGGATGCGGCCTAAAGCCTGCTTCAAAGAAGCACACTTCCTACAGAGGCATGTTTTTTGCGGAAAAATGCTCGTTATCTACGCAGTCTGATGGTATCGAGTCTTGTGTTTTCTGCAAGCACCAAAGAATTCTGGCTCAAAACCAAGCCTACAGGAAAAAGAAAAGGGAAAAGGCAAGCGCAGGAAAGCATGGTGAAAAGAAACACTGTAAGAACATTTCTCGCAATTTGTCGAGAACCAAGAAACGACTCGCAACTGCAAAAGAACAGGTGGCACACATGAAAGCAAAATGAGGCTGTTAGCGAAGAAGCATTTGAGAGTAAAATTAAATCTCTTCCCCCAAAACAGCAACTCGCTGTCAAGAGTTGTTTCCTTGCTGCAAGACGGAAGTCACATAAAGGCATGCGATACAATGATGAGTGGATCGTAGAATGCATGATGATGAAGATGCGCAGCCCGAAGTTATACGAACATCTCCGCAGAGAAACCATTATGGTACTGCCCGGTAGAACATGCCTGCAAAGCTACCTGCCGCGCTTCAAGGGTGGCTTTGGCCTCAGTGCCAATATTTTCAATGCATTAACTGAAAAGTCGAAGACCATGGATGTTTACAGTCGACATGGTGGCCTCGTCATCGATGAGATCAAGCTTTCCGAGCACCTAAATGTAAAATCAGCCGGTGAGTAAAGCTTAAGTACAAATTCTTGCAAAGTCCTGCGTACATGACGAAAAATGTGATGTTCTGCTAATCGCTACGATTTTCCTCAAATGAAATGTACGATCGAAAGCCAATATGCCTAAGGTGTTGCTTTTTATTGCGATATCAATTATATGACCACGTACTCCAGGTAAACTTTCGCCACCGCTGTAATGTTCTGGATAAAGTTCAAGTGCGATAAGATCTATCACACCCTGAGTGCCGTATGCTGTGCGTGCGAGGGTGAGCCGAAAATGATAATGGTTTAATGCACACCATCTTCCCGTGCGCTCAATGTTGGAGCTCACGTACGTTATTAAACGCGAGCTTGGGGTAGGGGCGGCAGGCGAGGGAGCGTCTGCTCTTCTAGCCCGGCCGTGGCTGCGCATGGATGTGCGCGCGCCGTATCTTGGAGGCTATATGCGGCGGGTGCATAGCCTAAGGGCGAGCCGAGATGGCTTGTGGCTACGTAAACGCTCTCTGTTCCCGCGCGGCTAGAGTTGGCGGTCAAGTAATCTCAATTTCCCGAAAGGTGGTGAAGCGAGAGGCCGCACGAAGCGTTCCCTCCTCGCTGCTTGTGACAGTGAATGTGACAGTGAATGTTCGTGGTCATCGAGTGATATCCGTCCAAGAAGTGCCTGTGCATACGCGACACCGCTCTTGCAAATTTAATTATAGTTTACTGCAACATACACGACCGATAAAACTACGAACCTTCATACTTCATGTAGTTGTTTAACGCTTTGCCGTCACTATAAAATTCCTCGCCTTTCATGTAAACTGTCATTTAACATTGTTTTACAGCGATTTATTATATTCTAACCTTTTTTGAGAGATGTGAAAGTAAAACTGGATGTTCCTCTTGTGCTTCTCTTTTACTATTAAGGCCACATTGAAGGCTTTGTCGACCTCGGGGATCATACACCTGCTGACCAGAAGAATGTGCTGGCAGACCATGGCATGGTTGTGCTGTTTCAGCCATTTACTGGTAAGCTGATTTATCTTTCTTTTTTGCTTCTCAACCATATAACACGCAAAGCGTGTGCTCTTAGAAAATACTTATACCTTTATGCAGGAAACTGGACGCAAATTCTTGGCGTTTTTGCCTCCAAGGGCAACGTGAAATCCGCGACACTGGCGAAAATCGTTGTGGAAACGACTGTCCTTGCTGAAAAAGCTGGCCTCTTTGTAGACTGCATAACATGCGACGGCGCCAGCTGGAATAGGAGCATGTGGCGGCTGTTTGGAATACAGGGTGAGATTTTATTTGAGTGTAATATATGCTAAGTTGTTCTTACAACGTGGTGCTACTGCAGCACACGGTTTACGATTTTTACAAGTTGTGATAACGTAATGCCCAGCGTGGGCGCAGTGGTTGTTGTGTTGCGCTACTAAGCCCGAGAGCGCGGGATCAAATCCCTGCCGCGGCCACTGAATTTCGATGGGGGCGAATTCGAATACAAAAACGCCAGTGTACCGAGCATTGGGTGCCCGTTAAAACACCCCAGGTGGTCAAAATAATCCGTAGTCTGGTCCCCCACTACCGCGTGCTTCATAATCAGATTGTGGTTACGGTACGTAAAACCCCACAATTTCATTTTTAAAATGAAGTAATGATTTTTCCTTCTCGGCATGTGTTTTTCTTTTTTTTACAAGGTTCTGCAAGCCACGTCCGGAACAGCACCAATCACCCAGTCGATCCGAAGAGGCAGCTGTTCTTTGTGTCGGATTTTCCACACTTCATGAAAAACGTGAGAAATGGATTTGTTGCAAAAGGGTACCTCACACCAGCTGGACATGTCCACAGTGGTATTGTTCAAGTAGCTTTCGAAGCAGATCGCGAAAGTGTTACACTAAAGGTGATGCCGAGCATTACAAATTCCCACATTAAGCCGAACTGTTTCGAAAAAATGAAGGTGGATCTCGCATTTCAGCTCTTCAGCGATCAGGTCATCAAAGGGCTTTTTGTGTACAGGGAGCGCATTGAATCTTCGTATAGGACTGTGCAACCGACTGTAGATTTTGTGAAAGAAATGAATCGCCTGATTCGTGTCATGACATCACGGACAAGCGAAAAGGCGCTCAAGCCTTGCAGTCCAAACATGCAATTTTTGAAAGCGCTTCTTGAGTATTTGCAAGAGTGGGAGCAGCATGCAAAACCAGCTGGTGGTGGTTTTCTTACACAAAGCACAGCTTCTGGACTAAGGGTTACCATCAAGAGTACCCTTGATCTGTTGTCCTACCTGACATCTACTCTAGGCTTCAAATATCTTTTAACGTCCCGTTTAAGCCAGGATAAGCTAGAAAACCTTTTCGGAATAATTAGGCAATCATCAGGGTGCAACGATCACCCAACAGTTTCGCAGTTTCTCGTGACTGTCAATTTACTGGCATTTTATAATCTGGCCAAACCACCCAGAGGAGGGAACTGCCCACCAGACATAGTCAAGGCACTGCTGAATCCAACTGAGTTGTGTGCAACAACGGGCAGGAGACTTCTGGACAGGATAGACGGCCTTCTTGACCGCGGAAGTATCAATGAAGCTGAGGATGCCATTCAATCTCTCGTGGGCAGTGGTGAGCATGAAGCGTACATAGAAAAAAAGAGCAATAGTGCTTTGATCTACTATACTGCAGGTTATGTTGCACGAAAGATCATTGCCAAAAATGCTTGTCCCCAGTGTGCAGGCTGCCTTTGCGTAAGTAAAGCTGCAGCTAGTGCCGACGCTTCTTCATACTTCACTACTCACTTTGATAATGGAGGCCTCGTCTATCCTAGTCAGAACTTGTCAAGCGCTATAAAGGCCATGGAAGATGCTTTTACTGTGTTTTTCAGTAAAAAGAAGTTACACGAAGCGAGTCTAGCTGAATTTTCAAGTCAGCTGCAGACACTGGCCTTTCCTCAACTAGGGTGCCCAGAGCATGAAAAAGCAGCTTTGACGGCAGTTGTAAAGTTCTATGTTCTCTTGAGGTTTCGTTTTTTTGTAAAAGGCATCAACAAAGAGAGGGAAGCGCGAAGGGAACGGCAAAAGCTCCATAAACTGCGCCACTGCCACTAGATCTATCTTCTTTATGGACGTTTGCATTATTTCTTCTAGTGATGTATTGTGCCTATGTTTGAGTGTTGTTACGTTTCAATAAACTATTTGTTACTTTAAATAAAAGCTCTGGTTCCTACTTTTGTTTACGTATATTAGACATAAAAAAGAACGAGTTTACCAGGTATAAACAATGTATAGTACACGGAACACCAGCAGTCAGCTCTACAGGTCAATATAACCTTAGTATTGCTTTACTTTATTAGAATAAAGTAGCCTAAAAATTACCTTTAAAAATTTGCGCTATCACGAGAATACAAATTCCGTTTAGCCTTCGCAGCATAGAAGCACTGGAGGTCCGACGCTCGAAGCCCAGCTGAGCTAGTATAAGCTTTTCACGCAAGCAGCAAGTAGTAAATAGGCCTTCTTATAGTCAAAAGAAACCCTAAATTAGAAATCACCTTCCCACATGAGAACTTTACTGCTCCTACGGCTTTATAAATACAAAAAGCGCAGCAGCCCCCTTGTGAAAACACGGTGGTCTATGAAGAGCGGGCGGCGCCGCGGCACACACCCGCATGGCAGCGCTCCTAGCGGCAGCCGCCGACATTCATTGCAAATGGTGCCACCCGGAAGGCCGCGGCCGGCACACTAGCCAGTATATTCTAGGCACTATACTCAGACAACAGTTTTGATGGTGTGCACAGTGTTGCCTGAGCCTGCTTTTAGCGTCTCGGCCATCTCGAGCGAGCGAGCAGCGTTTCGAAGCGCGTGCTCTGCAGCGCGAGGCACTTCACAAACAGCCGCTGGCACTCGTACAGTGTCATAATAGGATAGGATAGGAATGAACTTTGTTAAATGCGAAGCATTTCTTGGTGAACATTATCTGTCTGTATCTGTATCTATTTGACAGTATCTATCTAGCCGCCTACGACTTTGTGCTCTCATGGTCGTTTCGTGAACATGGTGTATACCAAAATTGGCATACTATGACTAGAGCATATGACCAACATAGATGATATGTCATGAGATGAATATCATGACATGCGTGTCACGTCGGTCATTAAACATCCGCCTACGTCATGGTGCTCTCATGGTCGTTTCGTTAACTTGGTAAGTACCAAAATTGGCATAGTATGACAGGAGTGTCTGACGAGCATAACCTATAGGTCATGACAGAAATGTCATGACATGCGTGTCATGTAGGTCATAACAATGACTCCACAAAAAATATTAACACTCAAAAACCACTGAAATGGGTTCGGACGTGGGTACTAATTGAAGGAAGCACTACAGGATGCTGGTAGGAGTAATAGTCATGAGCACGACACATCCAAAATGACAATGACTCAGCAAAAAAAAAGATTATAAGACTCAAAAGCCATTCAAATGGGTTCCTACGTGGCTACTGAGGGAAGGAAACACTAAGGGGTGTTGGTAGAAGTCATAGTCATGACCATGACTGAGCAAAATGACTATGGACTCAGAGAAAAAAGAATAATACTCAAAAACCACTGAAATGGGTTCGGACGTCGGTACTATGAGAAAGAAACACTAAAGGACGCTGGTAGAAGTAATAGTCATGAGCATGACTCATCCAAAATGACAATGACTCATCGAAAAAATATTAACACTCAAAAGCCACTGAAATGGGTTCTGACGTTGGTAATAAGTGAAGGAAACACTAAAGGATGATGATAGTAGTCATAGTCATGACCACGACTCAGGAAAATGACAATGGCTCAGAGAAAAAAGAATAACACTCAAAAACCACTGAAATGGGTTCTGACGTGACTACCGAGGGAAGGAAACACTAAGGGATCGTGGTAGAAGTCATCGTCATGAGCATGGCTCGGAGAAAATGACGATGACTAAGCGAAAAAAAAGATTAACACTTAAAAACCACAGGAATAGGTTAGGACGTGGGCACTAAGTGAAGGAAACACTAAAGGATGATGGTAGAAGTCATACTAATGGGCATGACTCAGCAAAAATGAGAATGCCTCACCGAAAAAACTTGCAAACCAATGGAATGGGTTCGGATGTGGTACTTAGTGTAGAAAAGGCTAAAGCTTGATGGTCGAAGTCATAGTCATGACTATGACTAAGGGTTTCGCCTTAAGGTCTCTTAAGTGTAGCTAAAGAGACTCCTGAGGACTCATGACATGAATGTCATGAGATGCTTGTCGTGTAGGTTATGAAAGAGCCGCCTACGTCTTGGTGCTCTCGTGGTCGTTTCGTTAACATGGTAGGCTCCCCGCACACTGCTTCGCATAACATCGATTACCACAGGGCGTGGGATCTGCCAGCTTTTTGTCCAATGGTTATTGCTGTTGGTTCCGGGGGCTAGGCTGCCAGAAGTTCATCGCTGGAGGAAACTCTTCCGAGATCCCCGGCAACTGCCCTGGCCCGCTGGACGGACCACTCCTGGTCTTCGGGGGCCTCGTTGAGGAGGGCGGCATCCCATCTCTCAGCGAGGCGCCCCGCTTCAGAGGGTCCTGCTGTTGTCTTCCCCCTTCCTCTTGGTCCTTCTTCCTCATGGCGATGACATTCCCAAATCACATGGGCCATATCGGCCCATTCGTGCTCGCACCACGGGCAGCCGAGCGACGGGTGCTGCGCGGGCCACAGACGGTGCAGATTGTAAGGGTTGGTGAAAGTGCCCGTCTGCAACCGCCTCAGGTCGACCGCCTGGGACCTGTCCAGCCACCCGTGAGGTTGTGGATATTTATTTCGTTCCTTCCTGTAGTGGCCAAACACCTCTCGGTACGTGGCCGGAAACTCCTCGACATCGCGGCGGCGCCGGACGCGATGACCGCCACCGTCCCCTGGGGTCCCGCACAACAACGGCGGTGGCTGCCCTCTGGGTGACCGCGTCGCAGCGGGTAAGCTGCTTCGCGACGAAGTGGGCGCGCTCCTTGTGGTTGGGTGGGGTGTCGGTGTGTCTTCGGACGTTGGGCTTGTTGTCGCGGCTTTTGTTGTTGGTGTTACTGCCAAGCTCCCCGACGTGCGCGGGGAACCATTTGAGGGACTTGTTTGTAATCATGCCGGACCCGAAGTCCCCGGCCCTGGCGTTGAGCATGCGCGCCACATCCGCGGACACCCAACCTTTGGTGTAGTTCCGAATTGCTGATTTGGAGTCCTAATGACCAGGCTATCCTCTGCATCTACGCGGAGTACCGCGAGGGCTATTGTCATCTCCTCTGCTGCTTCGGCCGACGGCAGCCTCGCTGATGCCGTGACTCGGATCCTTCCTTTCGTATCTATGACCGCCATGGAGAAGGCCGGCGCCGTCAGCCGGCCTTATCGTTGATGTTGCTGCTGTTGCTGCTGCCGTTTTTGCGTAGTAGTAGTAGTGATGGTGGGGTTGGTAGCTCCGGTTCGTCTCGCACATTCCGTTGTAGCGGCGGTGGTGGTGGTCGTCCCCTGTCGC
This sequence comes from Dermacentor silvarum, assembly GCF_013339745.2. Classification (NCBI taxonomy): domain Eukaryota; kingdom Metazoa; phylum Arthropoda; class Arachnida; order Ixodida; family Ixodidae; genus Dermacentor; species Dermacentor silvarum. The sequence continues at coordinate 347,114,213 of NC_051154.1, read as the reverse complement.
CATCACTTTTACCGGTGGGCCCCGGGTACCGGACCACATCGACAAAGAGGACGCCTTCTCGTCTTGCGTGCTCCTCGAGGATTGCTACCGCCTTGTGTTTACGTCTTTGCACGTCATGCACCGGGCGCATGTTCTTCGGCATGTTATCCGTCTGTATGGGGTCCCTTACTTCCGGTAGCAGTGTTTCCTTCAGTCCGCGCGCCTGGTGATATTGAATCGCGAGCAGGTCGAGGACTCGTCTTCCCGTTCTGGTGCCCGACAGCCTCTCCAGCTGCGCGATTCTCTGCGCCTCGGCGATCTCCTCGAGCGTGTTGTGTACGCCCAGCTTGAGGAGCCTGTGGGTGGTCGTGTACTGGGGTACACCCACGGCGGTCTCGAACGCCCTGCAGATCACCACGTTCAGCTTGTCCCTTTCGCTCCTTGTCCAGTCGGCGTACGCGTCGACGTACGCTATTTGGATCACAATTTCGATCGTAATTTCGATCGTAATTTGCGGGATTGACTATTGATGTTGCGTGCTATTCCGTTGTTCGAATAATGCTTTTGTTACCTTGATGTTGTTTTTTTTTTTAATTTTGCTGAATAACGCGTGTCTCAAGTTGATGTAACCGAAGTTTACACCATAGTCAATGTCTTCTTGAATACGTGAAAGACATTCATACATGAATATATTTAAAAATAAATAAATAATATAAACTTGTCCTAAGCAGACACGCGGAAAAGCGACTAGTATCGTTCTGTTTGGTGCAATTAAAATTTTAGTCATTACTATTTGTAGTTATTCCAATGCTTGCTTGGGTAGCATCGCCATGCAATAGTGGACAAATAAATAACGGCATAATTTATCATTTCACTCTTCGCGCACAATTTCTCCCTCCATCGAACCTTGAGACTGCGGCTCGCAGCAGGCAGCTCCATATCACGCTCCACACGCAAAGTCACGCAGTAAACCACGCGGATTTTCTTTAATCCGCAAAGGAACCTTTCTTTAGGCTTGCTGCGCCTTACCTGAAACATTCTTTGTGCGTTTGTAAATTTCAGTTACGCTTCACCTTGAATATTTGCCTTTGGATTGGCATACTTAATCCTGCCAGTTAGGTTTGCTAACAAAGCAAACACTAGATGCATAGATACAGCTCAAAATTGTTCTTTCTGTACTCTGGTATAATTATTTTAAATGGCTTCGCTTGTTAGCAGATGTCATGAAAATACGCACAACACTCCTTCATGTCAGTAAACAGGGTTCAAACTTTCAGAGTCAAATGGCAAAGTTACCCCATTATTCAGTTGGCAACTTAGCACCACGAAGCCTTACTTTGGCGATCGCGGCACAAAAGATAAAATTATTTCTGCGGGGTACGTGCCAGAGACAGGATATGATTATGAGGCACGGCGCAGTGGGGGACTCGGAATTTAACCACCTCTGGTTGTTCAACGGGCACTTAGATCTAAGGACTTTGGGGCGGATCATGGTACGCCTTGCTTAATTCACGTCCTATCACGACGGCGAAATGCACAGACGAAAGCGGCAAAGCATGAAAAGAAGCACCGACACCAGCAGGTGACTCGTTCAAAGCTTCAAAACCAGCGCACAGAATGATAAACATACATATAACCCGCAAAATTTGAAGTATATATAGTGCGTTTCCGGGGTGCAGGTCGAAGTCTTGCACAAATATATTCCACTTCTATACCTACCCCCGTAAATGTTGTGGGAGTATGTGTGCAGAAAAAAAATTGACGCTTTTGAGAATAAATAGGTGCCAGCGCGCACTTTTCCCCTCGTAGACCTTTAGCCGTCATATTCATGTCTGTAAGTGATCATATTCAGCAGCGCAAAACACTTCTTTTTCTCGCCAGAAGGAGCCGGCCACGCCCATCACTGAACTTTGGCCTTCTCCGTGCGAACAAGAGGGCCGCAGCTAAACCTGCCAGTGCGCTCAGTCTCTCTGATGCCATGGCTGTCCGCTATGGAAAGTACTTAATTGGACCAGTATGGTTCCGGCACTTTCGGAATTGTGTTGCGCAACCGGTTTTATATTATTAAAAACGTGGAAAGAGCTAGTCTTCCACCCTTCCACACTATACGAGAGTAGCAAACTTAGCAAGGCGAACCAAGTCTACGCTGTCAAAGAAGTTTTGATTATTTCGGCACGCTGCAACTCGAAGTACTTTGAGCCCTGTACGACATCAAGTTTCAGGTAAGCGCTGCGATGTTTTCTCGAGCCTCATTTATCTGTGTTAAATTTGTGTCCTCATAATGTCAAAGCGTTGAAGTGCATGCGCGATCAAACTTTACAAAGACCACTTCATTGGGGGCAAACGGCCACGAGTGACCTTCGCCTCTTCAGTTATTCTCACATCAGCGCTCGCTTCTTGTGGCCTTAATCCTACTGTCTTCAACCGCCGAAAGCCGTCGCGATCTTGTCTAAATCCTTCATATTTGCCCTGGAAAATTGAAGCGGAAGTCGAAATTTGCTAAATGGAAGTGTTCTTTTTCGTAATATATTCGCGAGAAAGTTAAACACGCAATTAGGCATTAAAGAGGAAGGCTTATTCAGAGGCTCCTATGTATATACAAGTGAACGGTGAAGTTGTTTTTCCCGGCATCCATTGCAACCATTTTTCAAAGTGCTTTTTTTTGTACGCAAAAGTAAAGCTTTACCGACTGTATGGAATGCGCTTATGCACACACAAGCAACCACGCACACACAATCGCGCACGCTCACAAATACGCACTCACACGAACGAACGCATACACAACCATGCGCACACATACACACAGCAGGAATACACCCACACGCACTAACACGTACGTACGAACACACACGCACACACACGTAAACACAGATGCCACACGCATGCCCACACACTAACACTCAGGCACACACACACACATAACACACGCGTGCACACTGCAAATACGCTCACACACACAGACGCGCGTACTAACATGCGGACACCCACATACACGCATACACATACATACATGCAGTCACACACACACGCACAGTCTCGTACAATATGAGCTGCAACACGGCGCCCGCGTGTTCAAAAGGGCATTAAGATTAGAGTGCCTCGATGCGCGCGCCCCGGGAGCTCGCGGGCATCAAGGTACCCTACCTAAGATTGCACGGTGGCCCCGACATACGAATAATTGGAGAACAAAGCACCGTTAAAATTAGTCATATTTGTTACACCAAGCTTTCCTATATCAGCGTCGTCATGCGGTCCCGGGGCCCTTTTGAGCACGTTGCAGCTCATATTGCACGCGACTGTATGTATATACAAGCGCATACATACACGCACGAACAAACACGCAGGCAAACACACACACACGCACATAGAAGAAGTATGAATTGGTCTAGTTGGTGTGTATTCATTTTTGTTGCGCTAAGTACTGTAACAGGGACGAAACGAACAAGCAGGCAGGAATGTGCTCTACTGCGATAGATTGGTTCTTGCTGCGCACAAAGCTTACAATGCAAAATGTTCTGTACTTTGTGGTAGCTTGTAGCAAAGTCGTATTATCGCTAGTCACTCGCTTACTCTGTGGACCGCCACGAAACGTTCAGCTTCCAACATTCGTGTCTTCTCAGTGTATAGTCGCCGTCACTCATTCTTCGGCACATTGATTCAAGTGAGTGTCCATTCATGGAGTTTTGATAAGTTGGCGGTAGGGTGGGCGTAAGTTTGCGTGCGAGTAGGGGCGGATGTCTGTAGTAACGCGCGAGAAACTTACTATGGTAGTAAGTGGCGCTACTTCCTTTTGTAACGAGCGCTACTCACTCTTAAGTGCCGACGTTCCGGATTTGAAGTACTTTCTTTGGAGGACCGTTAGCTATACAGCGCTGGCGGATCAATTGCCTTTTTTCATCATCGAGGAAAGCCGTGCATCGCGAAGGGCCGGCAACACAGGCAGTCATTCTGTAGCAGCGGCGACACAGGTTGATTCCGTTCCTTATACATTCCTGATATTCGCATTCTTCATATGCGAATCACTATTTTTGCAGCTAACTACCACACACGTCTTCCCTTTATCGTTACACATATTGCAGCATGAATTGGGCACAGAGCTTTAGCGAAAACCCAGTTGCATTTCCGACAGCTGATCGCACAGTAGCAGGGCAGAAGCAGTAATGGTTTCGTATTCGTGCGCATTCGCTAAGGCAACGTGTGGCGCGCCGCCGACGGCGCCATCTCGTGCCTCTAGAGCAAACTGCTGCGCGACAAGGGTCAATAGTTGGTATAGTTTGCGCTCCCCTGAGTCACTTCGTGTCTGCTTCATATCCAGTGTTCGTTTCGTCCCTGGTGCATCCTACAGCATACTTAGCGCAAGAAAAATGAAAAAGCACATAAACGCAAACGCGCTCACCCACGCACACACACAACACTCTAGCCGAAAACACGCTAAAAAAGACGTCCCGCAAGAAGCAACAGCGATACGCAATAAAACAATATGGCGCCAGCGTTTTCGATAGGCGGCGAGGAGCGAGTCAAAGGAACGGCGGCACTGTTATCTAGGCACCCCTCTGGGCACGCTACCCCATCTAGCGGTGCCGCCACGAAGACCGTGCGTAGCGCGTGTGTGAATATAGACGTACATTGCGACAAAATTGGCTGTATATATTTTTGTCATTGGTGAGCGGCACGTAGATACAAATAAATATACCGCAAAATTGGTGAATTTCACAAAAGAATGCTGATTGCATTAAGAAAAAAAATCATTTTTTTTTTCAACGATGCATCTTTTCTTTCTTTCTTTCTTTCTTTCTTTCCTTCTTTCTTTCTTTTCGCAGCTATTTTTTTTCAGCCGTGAAGACGGCTGGCACTTTTTATAAGCCATGTCTGCACACTTTTTTCCAATGACAGCTGCAGGATATAGCTTCTGTATTTGCTTACTATAATTGAATCGTGAACGATTCAATATTGCTCACTGCATTAAAGAGACCGGCTATAATTTGAGACGAAACAAAATCGTGATCCCACGAGCTCGCATAAACTACCGAACGAGAACCTTAGTGTCTCAAGATAGCTCTTTAAAAAACACTAATTTCTTGCTACTGGAGGAACTCAACGCAGATTTGTCGGCTTGTGCCTGTGAATGGGCAGTCAGGAGGACAATCTTGCAGGGCAGCCTCTGACTTGCGCTAAACACGCAAGCATCATGTGAAACTCTTAAATGATTTACCTCTCATATTGTGCGCATGACAGCGCACTTTTCTAAAACGCTGGTCTGGTTTGTAATCACTGTATTTTTCATTCAGTTGACACTTCAGCCTTGCCATTGCCTGCCTTTGTGATTGTATTTTATACACACTTTTGCATCTTGTATTTAGTACACGCTCTTGCATATTCAGTACAGGCTTTTCGGCCTTCATCGGACACAGTGTGAAATGCATCTGAGTTTGCAGCCCAGTCAGGCAAATTGATGCCTTTAGCCGCATCTCCTGAGAGTGCTGTATGTCTCAAAATGTCGGAAATGAAAAAAAAAAAGATACATAATTGTCACGTCTTCACAGAGCTCCCGAAAAAAAGAAATGCAGTTACAGTTGCTATTTCCACATTTTTTCGCGCAAAAGCTGCTTCGTCTGCTTAGACGAACCACTGCTTGGACGAAGCACTTCTTCCCGAATTTTCCGTAACCCCTCAAAACGGCGAGGCCCTGGCAACAGAGAATCCGGCGCACAAGGCGGCATCCATGCATGTTTTATGAAGGACAATCAAGCAGCAAGCGTGATGCTCTTAATTTTATTTGTCAATGCTGACATGTGTAGTTCCGAAATTAATGAGTTCGCTAGTATTTGGCAAATTAAGCATTATAATTAATGGTGGGACGCGGGAGCTATTCCGCGGTGCGTGGGAAGAGTACGCGTTCCGGTTCCTTTCCTTTGCCCAAACATGAGGTTTCTTCTATTTGGCTGCACTTTTTGCAGCAGTTCCGTTGCGGTACCATGCGAGTTCAACAGGGTGCCGTGTCAGTTCATAGAGTTCAAGTGCAGTGCCTGCGCTAACGCTGCACGTTTATTTGAAAAATTAATAATAAAGTTCAAGCTTTGTTTTCTGCTAGGTGCATTTCGCGCTCGTTTGGCGCATTGTGTCGTAGCGTCAGCTCTTGTGACGCACCACAGCGTGCTGCGTGGCGTGTCGAAGCATCTGCTGTTGTCTCCACGTCCTTCTACGGGCACTCTTTGAGTTGATGCTGTTCCTCCCAGTTCGAGAAACGTCTAGCTTCCACGAATGCTGGGCTCAAAGCTTGGCTCCTGTGCGGACATGCTTCTGCAATCTGGCAGCGCCTCCCATCAAATTAGTTCAGACCTGTTGGGAACCTTCTCGACAAATCTGGATGTAGCAAAAGGGAAGGCATTTTCTTTTCGTTGTCGCAATAAACGCTGGCGTGGTAGTATTACACGTCGTGGAAACGGATTGGTGGTCGTGGATGCTATTCTTTCGTCAAATAACGCGTTTTAAGAAAAACACATGCGATCGAAAGCGTCACATCTCTTCGATAAGCTGCCCGCCAAACCATTCAGGCATAGAACTTATACCTCACATTCCTATGCCGCTGTTTATAGGAACTGCTGTAGCCAAAGCGGAAGGTATTTTCGCCCGTGCAGCAAGAATGAACTACCGCTCCGATATGTTGTCGACTATCGAGAGCTTGCACGGTGCCTGCACTTCCAAAGTAGCGAACGCAGGAGAACTGTGAACTCGGGAAGAACTTGCCTTGCACGAAGTCAAATGGAACAGATCGAACAGCACGGTGCAGGCGGCGCGCGCTGCGCTGTAAAATCGAGGAGAAAAGTGCTGCACTCCCAAAACTATAGTGCAGAAAGTGCTGCCAAATCTAAGAGCTCAATAGTCGCCCCAAGGTTTTCTTGCTTTTGTTTGCACGGCGTGGCATTTTGCCATGTGACGTAATTGTAAGGTACGGTTACGTGCACCGCTGACGCTCTCAATTTCAGTTTCGCCCGCTAAATAAGGCGGGACTGTTTGTGCCAACGTGCTTTTAAGTAGGTGATATTAATCCGTTCTAAGCACCGATTTGTTATAGGCTCGGCATTCGCTCGAAATGTCTAACTGACATTGACTGCCTAACATTGGTAACATAAAGTGAGTCAGTGACTGCTACTAATTAGGTCGTTAATTGATAGCTCTGGAAACTATCGGTCAGGAAAAGTATCATTACGTCTCGAATCCCCTTAATAATTCGAGACAGTCATCACTGAAACATCTGGTATAATGCGAATGACTGCGGCGAGCGACGCATCTTTTCTTACCACTTCACCCGATAACCTCGACTAAGCCGAGATACGACCTGTGGCCCCGATTTGATTAATGGCCCGGCTTCGGAGGGTCGCCACGATTTTGTACTTACTTCCAACGGCAGCTCAGTTATTCTCTACTTTTTTTTTCTTTTTGCAAGATAGGAGCCAATATGGTATCCTCGTAAAAATGACGAACATCTTGTCTTCTCCACCTTAACGAAGCTCGCACTCGCTGAACATCACAAGCGCGCGCGCGCAAAGCAGCGCGAATCGCCCCGCTCACTAATCAAAAGAAAACTCGTTGCCAGCTCAAGTCTCGTGTAAGAAACGGCAACGAAGCCGTCCGCTTGCACGACGTGCGTATCAGTAACTGTCGTTCTAACAAATGGCGATCAGAGAATCGCGCGCGCGGAACCTCGGCAGGCGCTGTTGCGCGGGAGAACGAGCTCGGGAGTGGAAGAAAACAAAGCACAAAGAAAGCCACGTGCCTCTCCCGCGACAACCGGGTTTTGCGCCGCGGGTGGTACGCGGGATCCGGGACAGCGAAAGCGGTGGCACGCGCGCCACCGCTTGCGGGCGCGCTTTTACGCGGGAGCGATCGATCGGGGTGCCGGGGGCAGCGACTGAGGCGTGGCCAATCGCGACCCGTCAAATTTCCCGCCTGGCTGCTCGCCGCCATTCATCTGCCTAGTGCGCGTCGGTCGACGCGGTTTGCAGCCCATTTGCGGCACCTCGCGGCGGCAGCGCCGCCCTTTTCGGTAACAGGCACTCTTCCTTCACTCGCGAGCAGGCGAGCGAGCGCTGCATCGCCCGGCACGGAGCAGCAGTGTATCGCGGTTTATCCAAGGTTTATCTTTCATTTGGGCGGACATCGGCCCGTATTCCGGAGGGCGACCTCGCGTGGTGCCCCGAACTTCGTCTGGGTGCAACAACTCGAAGAGCGGCGCCTACGTGTTGAGATACACAGTTGGCGAATGCTCAAACGCTAGCGGTCGCCCACATTCCACCCTTTCATTTCATGCGATGAATTACTGGCCGTCACTCGTTCACATTGCGGGTATCTGTATAGGCGCATTTGCCGCGACGCACTGCAGGAGGGACAGCGTCGGTGTGCACAAACACAGGCACGTACTTCCAAATGGCTTGAGGAACCCAAAAACAAGACCTCGTTAATGCAGCCTAGACGGCGGGTGCAGAGCGAGAGCGTCAGTTGATGGAAGTGCAGCGTCGTCGCGTGGCTATACTCAGTTTGCACCCTTTGAGGCTTATGTTGTCGTAGAACAATAATCGTCATCTATGTTACCTTCGTTTCTTTAACGCTGCGCACCGGGTATACTTCCAGAGTCCCGAACGGCATGCGCGTTATCAGTGCGAAATACCATCCTTAACAGGAAAGTAGCGAGCCCTGAGATAGAGGGAAGGGAGTGCTCTTTACTGAAATGATAAGAATTCTGCTGGCGCATAGGTACGTAGTGACGCCTGTATGCTACCTTGCATGAGAAAGGCGTTCGGGAGCAGGAAGGCCTTAGGAGGAGGAGGTGCGCAGAGTTTGCAAGGGAGGAAACGCAAACAAGACAGGCACGTTATTGTTTGGGGACAAGATACGTCCCAAAAGGTGCAAACTTTTAGGGGCGAAGCTCCTTAGGGTGTGGGTCTGTCCCTCCTCTGTAGTAGTAGCAGTAGTAGTAGTCGTAGTAGTTAGCCACGTGTACTTTTATGAAAAAAAAATTCCGAAAGTTGTGTCCGTAGCGCGGAATCGAACCAGGGACCCCTCGCTTCCGAACGCGCGGCGCTAACCACTACGCCACGAAGCGCACATGGGCACAAGCACCACGATCACAATAAATACCCAACATTAACGAAAGACTGCGCGTTTCTAACGCGTTTGTGCTAGCGCGTTACGGTCCGTGTAAGAAGCTGGTGTAAGACGCTGTGGCCTCTCCGCCTTACCCCCGTATTCATAAACACTCCTCGACTTGAACTTGACTTGCCACCGCCTTGGGCAGCGCGTTCTAAACGCGTTGAAGGCGGTGGCAAGTCAAGTTCAAGTCGAGGAGCGTTTATGAATACGGGGGTTATACTCTCTCAGCAGTCATGTGATGGCGTCGGCAAACGCGGTGCACGTTCCGGCATGTGTAAACGGCTGCGTAAGACGATGTGGCCTCTCCCCCTTACTAGAGAGTACTGCACGTTTCTAACGCGTTTGTGCTAGCGTCCCCTTAAGCGGGTGATGGTGCAATTATAATGAAGGGCGCTGTTATGAAATAGGAATGACGTCACATATGGCGCGTGTCATTGGTGGAAGTCAATCGTTAAATTTAGTGCGGTGAGACTGGGCGAATTACACGGAAGATTCACGGTTTACCGATGATTCCCTCCGGAGCTTCGCCCGCTCATCATCATTCACCCCGTGGATATGCGGTGTTTTTTTAGTTTTTACAATGAACATTTAACAACGTGAGCGAAAGAGAAAGGCAATCTTTTGTTCGACGGCCAAATATGCTGTTTAATTCACTTGGCGCTTCCTTTAGTAATCCCCTTAATTTGCACGCGAAAACAAGAGATACACAGAGCCGTGCCTTTAATAAGCTCTTTCTGGTCGACATTTTCTTAAACTCTACAAAAGTTGACAAGAGGTCCGAAACGCACAGTACCAGCAGCTTTTCTATAAAAAAAAACACGTAGGGGATGCAAGTGTTGTACTCATTGTTAATACTGTTGTGTTGCATAGTTCATATTCATAGTTGTATAACAAACGTCCAGGCGGACCCGCCGCGGTGGCGCAGTGGCATTTGCGTTCTGCTGCTGAGGACGAGGTCGCTGTTTTGGTTCCCAGCAGCGGCGGCCGCAATTGGATAAAGGCGAAACGCAAGGACGCTGGTGTACTTGGATTTAGGTGCACGTACGTTAAACAAAACCAGGTGCTCGAAATTAATCCTGAGCCCTCCACAACCACGTCTCCCACAGCCAAAGTGTGTTGCTTTGGGACATTAACCCCTCCCCCCCCCCTTTTTTTAATGTTTATTTCAGGACATTAGACCCCATGACTGAATCAAATCATTCAACTTCCAGGCGGAACGTGCCGCATGTTCCTTTGACCGGTCACACCGATAACCAACCTCAAATGTAATTGGGGTAGTTTTGAGTTTAAGAATGCGCGACGCGTTAACAAATGTTCAGGCGACAAACTGGGCCAAGTTGGTGATTATGCATTAAAAACAGTGCTAATTAAAACAATGAGTTCGAAGAAAGCTCAGTTGGTATAGTCAGTACGTTTCCTGCTGTTCTTCAGAGTCCTTGTCTTACGCATTGCTGCTTTATACAAAATTAGGAAAAAATATTTAGATTGGGTGCATGGTTTTACATCCAAGGAAAACGCACGTACTTGGTAAGAGTGAGGAGTTTCTTTGTCTATGCACAGGAAGCGTCCTGGTGCCTCGCTACTTTCCGTGTGTGGTGACAGCGGGCAGGAATGAAACGATTTTAACCAAGACAAAAACGCGCTGCGTACCGAGGTGACTTCGCGATTTCGCCTCGCTTACGGTTAACAGGAAGAAATAATCATGAGAATTTCAATTATACTTAAGCTTAAGGCGCGCTAGCAGTATGCTCCTAGCACCAGGCCAGATGAACGGCTCAACTTAAGCATGGCTTCTAAACATCCTCGCTTTTTTTTTATTACTTTGCATCGCTTCCTATCTGAATGCACTACATAAAGGCGTTTCGAAATATTTAAACATATATTTGTATTTTATTGTGTTGCATTTTTTTTTCTTTACACTTGCTCCGCCCATTCGCACACTTTCGTTTTCGCGTTTACTATATGTTTCAGTGCAAAATTACATGGTGCAAACTCCTTTTCCATGTTGTTTCCACTGCCAGCACTTGCATACTTCTATTTAGACCGCTGACTAGCCCCTCGCTTGGGGTTCAACCAGTGTAGCCCATATTTATTGTGCGGGTGTTGTACGAAGGAATGCGCAATTCAGGAAAGAAAGAGAAAGAAAGTCAAGCGAGGTGGGTGCCACTGCGAATGCGCGTGCGCAGATAGGGAGGCCTTGCGTCACGGTGGAACGCTATAAGCTGCTATTCCAGTGCCAGTCCACCGTATTTTGTCTGTGCATCAAAATTTCAGTGTACGACCTGAATTGTCAGCCAAATGGCTCATTTGAAGTGTACAATGATGTCCGATAAGGTTCGCCTCAGCGCATGTATATAGCGCGCCGCCAACGCGCCAGATTTACCGCATATACTATATTACATGTTCGACGTTCAGAGTGGCCCGATGCGGGAACGGGCAAAAATAATTATGCGCCCAGTACTTTCCGTAAATACATACAACACCGACCATCTCGTGTACCGGAGGGATCCTCTCGTCTCAGGACTCCCCCCCCCCCCCCTTTTTTTTTTTTTCTTTCAATCCATAAACCGCGGCATCCGTGACTCCACGGTTCGCTCGACAGGGGAGTCTCGCGTTACATATGGACAGGCTCCGCGTTTTTGCGCCGCAGCTAGACACTTCGCAGCCTCGTCGATAATGCAGGTGGTAAGCGGTGTACCTCGCCTCGCGAAGCTCGGGAGTCGCGGTCTCCACCGCGACCGCGCGCACGCTAAGCCCCGCGCGCTCCGCCCACTAATCCGATTTGGTGGCTCCTAATGGGGCCGCCCGGATCAGGCGCGTTCTGCCGCGGCCGCGAGCAACGACGCCGCGCGTCGCTCAGCGTATCGGCGATGGTGCAATCAGAAAGCTTCCTGCGCCGCCTGGTCTCAATCTGCCCCTGCGCCGAGGGTTTCGACACTGTACTCTGTCTCGGCAGTGAAGCAGCTACCGCTACTGTGCATTACAGACGTCCCGGCTGCGCTGTCTCTGTCCATACGTCGGGTGTCGTACGCTTTCACATATGACCCTGTTCATGCGAAGAAACAGCGCGTGGTAGCGAGGAAAAAGAAAAGTAAATCTGCTGTGAAAGTTGGAGGTGGGACTAATGGATATCCAAACTCCTTGTGCTCAACTGCATCTCTTGGCGCCTCTCAAAACACGGACTGCTATTGGGAAGTAAAAGTAAAGAGGTCACGTGGGTAGAGAGATGAAATGTTCGGACTGCAGTGACCATGCTATGCGGAAGACACGTGTGGAGACATTCGTGCGGAATGGCTTCCGCACTGATATGCCTAGGACTCGCAGAACATGGTCGCCAGAGCAATATCGATCGATGACTTAGCAAAGTAACGGTTCGGGTGAATCAGAAATTGAAAGTATATAGCAGCCGCAGAGAGACAGTGCACTCAATTTAGACCAACGGGCAAGGAACAGGAAAGGCACGAACCGCGCCACTTTCTTGGAAATAATTCTTGCACGCAAACGTAAATACTTGCACGATAAGGCACGCAACACGCACGAGCAATGTTGTCACGCGGATGTGTTCTAGTGAGGAAGTGTAGGACATTTAGTACAATGCTCACTTAGCGCCTGCATCTGCACTCAGCCTGGTGTTATACGAGTTCCCTGCCCTGTGTTGACATTCCCTGTCTTGCGTAATCAGCTGCAGATATAATGAATAATTAAGTAATGAGTTACTTTTTAACAAAACGTCGTTTTATACATTGAAGCACAAAGGTAACTGGAACGTGAATGCATTTCTACGCAAAGTTCGGGAATTAATATATCGAAACTGGTGTCATCCTAAGAATTCGTTCCAAATGGATCCGCCTTGCGAACTCCATGGCTAAAATTTGTACATTGCAATATATGCCATAATGAAATTAGTTAAAAACTTGTAGAGTGAATTTTTGTTAATTATTCAAGTATGCATTTGAATTTTTTGTGCAAGTAATGTGCTCCTCTTCGAGTAGACCAGCTCACGAACTAGAATTGTGCTATCTGCCACAGGCAACCTTTAAAATTTTTATACACTGTTCATTTAAACACCCGGTATAATGCAAACTAACTCTACTATGCCACGGTAATTACGAGGCCGCCACTGATGTCTGTATCGTATACTGGGGACGTATTCTGCAACCATCACTTTCAGCGGTATAGTATCGCCTCAGCGACAGTAGCACCGTTAGGCGCGCGCTGATTGGCTGGTTGAGCAAAATCGGATGAGTTGATTGGCTGGTTGAGCCCTACGTCACGCGAAGGCGATAGCATCGCCGAGGCGATCGTCGCAGAATGCGTCCCCTCATGTAGCATCACCGCACTGACGGTCTTATAGACGTCATTTGCAGCGAAGAACGCAGAGGCGCGGCCTGTTTTTGCATTCGCCGTGTACGGCGAGGGAGAAAGGAGAGGTTGAGCAATGTGGCCTGTACGATGACATGCGTACCTGCGCAACGGACTTGGCGTACGGACGGGCAGACACAGCAACTACTGTCTCAGTAAAAATGAAAATGGGGAGAAGTCTTTTATCAACTTTATAGCCCCGCTGCTTCCGTCTCTGCTGTCTATACCGCTGCCTTAAGCGTTTCAGCAGACAAGAGAAACCTGCCTAAACGCCCAAGAGATGCGCATTTGTGCTCCCAAACTTGCTCAATCCTTTGCTGCTCTAAGTGACGTACTTACCTCGCTTCCAAGTTAATGCATCCTAATCTAACGCGTCAGCCACCACAGACGAGCTTACATGAACTTAAGCTTTAGCAAAAATGAAAGCGCGATCTTATTCTACTTTAAAACTGGGACGTACCTTCTCACCTTCCGTAGATGTTTGTTGTACACTTACGAGTTCTAGCTCAAAAGAAAGAAAAAGAAAAACGTTAGGCGACTTTAATGTTCCCTTTAAGCATCTTTAATGGCGCTAGCCCCTAAACCTTAGGTTAACGCACGTCTTTCTTCTGCCACACCCAGAGCAGCAACTGACGACGTGTCCTAACGCGCCGGTGGAGTGTGCGTTAGGACACGGACAAGCAGTGGCTCATACCCTCGTAAACGTGGCCTCTCCATTGCGACGAAAGAAGTGAAATTGTGCGCTGGAATGATGAGCGGCAACGCAGCCAGCTGTGGAAGACGACGACGATGAAAGCGTAAGCAGTGGCACGAGCGCGTTGGCGCGGTTGCGCCGAGGGGCGCCAACGAAGCAGCTGTGGAAGAACACGACGACGCTCGATCCATTGATGATGATGATAGTTAATCAGCATAATGATGAGAAAGACCTAATGGTTAATTGGTCCTTTCCTTAACTATATTTATGTTCCTATATCATATTTATCCTATACAACTCTAACTTGAACCATTACCTCCTTTTAGATGGGTTTCTATTCTCACGGTTTCGGAGACACCTCAAGTTCCGTTTGCCTGAGGCCGACTTCCGGTGTGCTCGTTGAGAAACATAATGTCGCTCTGAGGTGCTAGCGCGATAAAAAAAACGTATCATTCGTTCTTACAAAAGCACCCCGTACAGTCGAACCTGCGGGGCACTTACTCGCGAAGTAACTTTGAATGTACGCACCAACTATATATCCCCGCAGTCAACCATTGCGCACTTGCGCTATATCACCTGCTTGCGGAATGCTTGATTTTTCTCTAATGCGGCCGATCGGCAACAGGGTGCCACCGTACCGGATGTCGAGAGCGTCGTCGGATACGCTCCGCGCGTTACCCGGGGGAAAGCATGGAGCGAGTGGGGCGGGTCGCCCCGGGAATTGGGGAGGGAGGCTAAACGGTAAGTACGTGTGTTCACTTCGCGTGTCGGTGGCGCTGTGTGCGGGACCGTGACCGCAGAAAGCTTTCATCCTTTTCCCCTAAGCCGCGCCGATCCGGTGAATAACCCCGCACCGCCCAGGTTCAGCGCGTGGCGCTCCCCGCGCAATTTGATACAACGCTGTATACGTTGTACGCTGCAATGCATAGGCAGATCACGAGCTGTCCGCGATGATGTTTATATGTATTGACCCTTTTTGCGGCGATCTCGTGGGCGCTGCCATGTTTGATCACGTGGTGCCGCGTCCATTGCTTGCCTCAACTGCCTCCGTCGCCTCCGTGTTTACAATGGATGTGTATGACGCCGGTGAGCCTTAACAAACCTCTGTTTCGGGATATATCGAAGACGGTGACAGGGTGAACGACACGAAGCTTTGGCCGCAGTTTCAGAGAACATTCAAAAGCGCTTTCAGAGCTGATTAATCTATGTCCAAACGGCGCGAGCAGCGTACATGGTGCTTGTTCTAAAAGCGGGGCTAAATATGTATTCCAAGCTATCCAAACTTTCAGCTCATGAATTGAATCAGGATTAGGGCGTTTTGGTCTTTGTTCTTTATTTGGCAAATATTTTGATGCAGCGGCTTGTCGCGTATCTGACTCAGTTTCCTCGGTGCGGTCACTATCTGATTATTTTCGGCCTAATCGCTCGTGGGTGGGCTCAGTTCCGATAGATTTGTTCTTGCAGCGCACAAGGCTTAAAACGTGAGTGTTCTGCACATTGCAATGTAGCAAAGGCGTATTATCGATAGTAACTCGCTTACTCTTGTGGACCGTCACGAAACGTTCAGCTTCGAGCATTCGTGCGCTATCGGTGTAGTACCGTCACTTATTGTGCGTGTATAGTGCACATATATTCAAGTGTGCGCCCATTCACTTATTCTTGACACGTTTGGCGAAAGAGTGGGCGTAAGTTTCCGTGCCGGTTGGGGTAGATGATACTGTACGAGAAACCTGCTATGACAGGAAGCGGCGCTACTCCCTTTATCATTGTTTAACGAGTGGTACTCACTCTTGCCTACGTACCGGAGCTGAAGCCATTTCTTTGAAGGTTAGCGATAGAACACTGGCGGATGAGCAAATTTGTGTCCTCGAGGAAAGCCGTACATCTCGAAGTGGCGGAAATATGTACGGACAGTTGCAGCAGCGGTCCGCGAACTTGGCCATTCCATTCCTTAATATGCCAGTCACTATTTCTGCAGCCAACTACTGCACACGTCTTCAATACACATGATTCAAACCAGCATGAATGGAGCACAGTTCGTTAGCAAAAACTCAGTTGCATTTCCGACAGCTGTTCGCACAGAAGCAAGGTAGAAGCGGTAATGCTTTCGTATTCGTGTGCGGTCGCTGAGGCGACTTATGGCGCGCCGCAGTAAGCGCCATCTCGTTTGTCTAGAACAAACTGCTCCGCGAAAAGGGTCAATACCAGCACGAAACATTTTTTCATTTAGGTATATAGACTCGCGCGCGTAGATCTTTACCTTTATCGCTCGACTACTAACTGTGAGTCGTGACTTGCGCGAAGCTTTTTGCTCGTTAACAAAGTTGCCCACTGCTAAAATGCTTCGTGTATCGGCTAAGACTCTAAGCAATGTACAAACTGCAGTGGAGCTAGAGAGAATGTTTTCCCGGCAACATTCTGATACACGCGCACTATTGGCTTGAGCTGTATATAGTGTGCTTTAGCCTGTTACCTCTGAACAAAGGAGAAAAGGAGATGAAAATATGGAAGTGATGAGGACAGATTAGAGGGATGCTAGTATAGGGGTGTGCGAATATTTGAACTTTCGACTAACGAATCAAATAGGGTCCTAATCGAATAGGACCCTCTTAGATTCAGATTTCGCATCGAATGTGCACTATTCGTAAATCGGAAAATTTTTCGAAGAGCTATCGAATAGTTTTAGAATATTTCAGAGCGTGCACTGTGTGCAATCAAACATGAAATTGGAGCACAATTAGAATACATTTGACCCCCTGGGAATAGTATAGGCATAAAACGTAAGAGCTTACATATATATATATATATATATATATAAACTGCTTATGTGTACCTAATGCTTCATTTGTGCTTTAATAAACAACGTTTAATAACGTGCAATACAGTGGCAGAAACTTGCTACGGCAATGTATATTCCGATGTGAACATTGTTTTATATTAACTGTGAAAGAGGCTGTTCCTTTTTCGAAACTTATTCGCGAAGTATTCGATATTCGATTCGTTTCAGGCACTATTCGATTCATAATCGATTCATAATCGATTCGATCTCAAAAATTACTATTCGCGTACCCCTAGATGCTAGCTAGATGCACAATGATGCAGCGCAGCTAATAGTGCAGGTCCACTTCGGTGGTGTAGAAATGTTCCAGATAGTTAGCAGCCGGCGTCCGTCAATCGGCATCCGCCGCCACATATACAATGTGTTTTGTTTTTGTTTTTTTGGCTGCACCACAATTTTAAAGCTTGTCCGTGTCAGATAGCTAAATTCTTATCCTTCATCTTAATTACTGGATGAGGCGGCCATTGCTTCTACGAGAAATCAAAATACTTAATTAAATAATTAACATAATTACGCTAATTACCTTTCTATGAATTATATTACGGCGCATATTTCTATCTACGAATTGCAGCTAACGAGTATCCAAGGCATATCGACTTAGAACGAATTCTCAGGACTACGCCAGTTTCGAGATATTAATTTTCAAAGTGCCCAACGAATTGCATTGGCGTTCCGGTTACTTTTGTGCTGCAACGCATAAAACAGCGTTTTCTTTTAAAACAGTAAGGGGAACAACAGTGCATTTTTACTGCACCTTTGACGGCGCATATCTCGAAACCGGTTATGAGTCATCGATGTGCTTGATCCACAAGCGGAAATAAGTGTTTCATACGAATCTTTCAAAATAGCCTCCGTTGTTCGCCCAGGAAGAAAAAAAAACTGAGTACAGCGTAGGCAGAGCATTTCTCACCAGTTTCTTCCACTTGACTTTTTTGTTTTGCTCAAAGCAGTTATCCTAAAAATCTGTTTGAAAGCATTTAGTTTAGCATCTCCGAATGTTGCGCATGGTTGCGCTGCGCACGGGCCGAATCCCACGACAAGCCTGGTGCTAGCCTTACGTTCACCGCAGCGGACATGGCGCAACATTAGAAACGACTCACTCGCCAAATTCGGCCCGACAAGGCAAGCGTATACAGCCAGGGCCGGCCTGGCATGTAAGGCTAGCGTGCTGTTAGCGTCCAGGAAGTCAGAGCATAGATCTATGCTCTGACTTCCCGGACGCTGCTTGTGTCCGAGCGGGTGTCCCCTCTGTGTCCGAACAGAGGGTGAGTTGGCGAGAGTGTGAGCGCGAGTGAATGTCAGTGATGGTGAGCACATACATGAGTGAGTATCGCTAAGCGTATATGCGAACGTATGAGCGTGAGTAAGTGCCGGTAATCTTGAGTCGGTACTATACTGTGAATACGAGTAAGTCAGTATCCTGGAAAAAAAATACCCGTGAGTGACTGTCCACTTATTCTGCCGACCTATGCCTGGGACGTCACCTTGCTCGGGGTATATAGACTGTCCGCACCAGTTCAGTCGGTTGAGCTTTAGTGGGCATGACGACCTTAATACAGCTCACCACTGAACTGCCATTCACTTTTTTTTGCACATTAAGCCAGTTCGTAGTGACGATCTAATATTGATTCTGCCATGCCGACGGTCATGCTGTTTGATTGATTATATAGTTGTGTTTGTGCTTGCAAATTTCTTATTTGCAGGAATGTTGTACATAATCCGGAACCTTCTCGCAAAGGGAAATGTTGCCAAAGCTGCCTACTGGCCAGTCAACTATTTCGCTAGAGCTTACCATTTATTTTCGAAATAAATATGCCGAGAACGATCCAATGCAGTCACGGACTATGAGTACTTCTTCTACAGTATAACATTGATGTAGAGGCACACAAGATGCAAATAAACTTTATCATTATTATTTTTTTAATTCACAATGTTGATGACTGTCGCTTCCAGCTGTCGGACCTGTTTTCTTTTTCTAAATGGAGCAAAGATAATAACCTCACCTTGAATGCTGCTAAGACCAACGTCATGACTTTCGCACGCAAAACAGCAAGCATTTCGCTTTCTTATTCGGTAGATTCTGTACCATAGTGTAAGGTCCGTGAGATGAATGATCTCGGTGTACTTTTTGATACAACTTAAGATTTCTCTGCTCACACTAAACGCGCTTCAATTACGGGGTATATGCTCTTTGGGCTCTGTTTGTAGACTATAGAGATAATTCAATTCTCCTACACCGTTCCACAAGTTGTACACAATAATCTGTCTTCCTCCACTCGAATACGCGAAGGTGGCATCTGGAATGTTTTTTTTCTAGATGCAACAGTGACATCTTATAGATCGAGTACAGAAAAAGCTTCTAATTAAATATCATCACCGTTTTGCTAACATAGACATTGTAACTTGTTCTGGCACTGTTGGATTATTGTCATCGCCCTTTACTTGCGCTGCAGACGTAATCGCACTGACCCTCTGTTTCTTTTCAAACGCCTTCACGGTATCCTCACGTGCCCCGAACTCCTCAGTTGTATCATGTTTCGTATTCCACGCAAGCCCACCAGAGAACATAGACCTTTCGATTCATGTTCCTGCCTGGCATCACCAACATTCAACCGTCCACAAAATAGTCAGTCTTTGTAATGCTTTTTAATGATCTCAATATTTTTCATAACTCGCTGTCATTGTTTTTTTCCCGAGCTTTGCGTTGTCATAGTTTCCCACATTGTTCAATTTTGTTTCTCCTCATTTTTCATTTGTATATTCACATTGCACTGTCTTGTATGTGCACTCTTCTTTTCAAATACTTTTTGTTCATTACTTTTTTTTACTTATATTACCCTGCAGTTTGTTTTCTTTTTGTTTAATAATATATGCGTGTGCCAGCACTCGGGCCTTAGCTTTGTTCCTGGACTGATTAATGATTGATTTATTAGTAATATTCATCTATTATTATTATTATTATTATTATTATTATTATTATTATATTATTATTATTATTATTATTATTATTATTATTATTATTATTATTATTATTATTCCAGCGCGAGGGCAAACACACCGGCCGCTTCGGGTGCGGCTGCCGATGTCCCCGAGTGCGTCTTGGTGCATTTCCCGTACAGGTCAGGCGTGGCCACTCCCATGTGTGGGTCCTTGGCGCCGTTGCTGAAGGTGGAGGCCAGGGTCGACGAGCAGGACTCGTCGTAGTGCCCGTTCTCGCCGTCATTGATGGCCGAGTTGATGGACACGGTCCACATGGAGGCCGCGTATCCGTCGCAGTTACAGTCGTCGTCCTCCCCGCCGTCGCCCGACGCCCACACGTAAATGTTGCCCAGGCCGTGGCGACCCTCGTTTACTCCTCGGACAATCGCCCGCATAGTGGCGTTGCGGGGTCCGTCGACAGTTTTTCCGTCGTCGGTAGATCCCCAGGAAGCGCTGTAGATGTCAATCACGTTGGGCTCGTGGCCCATAGAGTTTGCCTCGATCAAGTCCGTCATGTATGGCTGGTCCAGCATACGGATGCCTGCCACCTTAGAATCGTAAGCGACGCCAACGCCGCACACTCCATTGTCTCTCTTGGCGGAGACTTCACCGGCACAGCGCGTGCCATGACTGTTGAACCAATCATCGATGTACCTTGGGTATGGGAAGGGGTCGTTGCTACTGAAGTCGTAACTGGCCTTGTAATTGTAATTGTCCCGAAGGTTCGGGTGCATATAGTCAACCCCATCGTCCATAATGGCTGTAGTAACATTCTTGCCCATAAATCCCTGAGCCCAGGCGGCCTCAACGTTCAGATCCAACCGCGGCTTGCCGCCATTCTGGCCGACATTTTTCAAGTACCACTGGTACGTGAAGTAAGGGTCCGTTGGTTCCCGCTGAAGCCTCAGGTTTTCGGGCCCCAACTTGAGCTCCGTGTAGCCCCGTTTGACCCGCTTGAAGTCCGTCTGCTGGATGGCTGTCTCCACCGGCGGGTCGGCCCGGAGTTTGCGCATGTGCGGGACGCTTCGCTTGGTGCGGCCCCGGGGCACGGCGCGATGAACGAAGTGGTACTCGTTCTTGGACCCCAGCACTGGCCCGATGCTGTGGAATCCGTTGCGCTTGGTGACGGCTTTTGCGGCGCGGGGCTCGTGGTCTCCTCTTAGCCGAACCAGGAAGGAGTTGGTGAAGACTTCGCGCGGCTCCAGGGCGCGGACGGCGGGCACCAGGCCGCACACGAGCAGGACTAGGAGCCGCAGCACCGATGCCATGCCCGCTCTGTTCTCCCAGCGGTGCCCGCTCTCCCCGCTCTGTTCTCCCGGCCAGTCCCGCAGCATGGCGCCCAGTAAGGACGCATGCTTGCTCTGCTCGTGCCCTTTTTTCGCAAAACAGCAGTTCTTTCGCTGTGAAAAGTGTGAAAAATGTGTGCGTGCGAAATCTGTGACCTGGCCAGACGACGAACTGGATCTTTTGAAGTCGGGATCGCGCTCCTTTTGCTGCAATTTGTGTGAGTTAAATCAGCAGGGTGTTACGCCTAGCGACAACGACCCGACGGCGTGCTCCCCGCAGCTTTCCCTTTCCCGAACTGGTTCCCCCTTCTCCTCTTGTGCCCCACCGGGTGACCTTGACGGCAGCATGGCAGGTCTGCGTCGCCTCCTCCTCGACGCACTGGAGGGAATCTCGTTCCTGAGCAAAGAAGTTTCCCAACTGCGAGAGGAGAATGAACGCCTTGTAAGGACCATTCCCGCGGCGTGGAGCAGCAGACCCAAGTCGTCGCCTCCCTTCGAGCGGAGGTTCGTTGCCTGCGCGACGAGCTGTCGCGACGTGCAACTGCCATGCCTGTGAACACACCTGTCGACTTCGGAAAGTCATCTACCCTTACTCCTTCTACTCCTGCCTCAACGCGAGCTAATGTACCTGTGTTACAACGCACTGCTGAACAACGAGATGCCGTTTCCCCATGTGATTTCGCTTCGTCCACTGAAAAAGCACCCAAGACTACACAAAAAAACAAGAGTCCTGCCTCGGTTGGAGTGCGAACGACTTCGAAATTATCTGTAGATCAACGGCCGCACCGACCTAAAGCTATTTTTGTGTCTAATTTGAGCTCTGAAACAACCTCTTCCGACCTGACCAAGCACTTAAAGGCCTTGAATATTTCTCCCCTCTCCTGCCGGCGACTTAGAACTAAATATCAATCATATTCTTCTTTTCATGTAGCCGTCGATGATGAAGCCCTTAAGCGCCTGAACGACCCGTCAATGTGGCCAATGGGTTGCTTGTTCAAGCCGTTCTGTGGGGTGCTACACGATGACATGATTCATGCTACTGATATAACCCCCAAGAATCAAAGTGGCGTATAATTTGGACATTTTTTACCAAAACGCTTGTGGACTTCGCACCAAAGCACGTGAATTTTTTTGCAATGTAATCTCATCTTCTTTTCCTATTTTTGTTATTTCTGAAACTTGGCGGTGTGGTAACATTTCATCTTCAGACTTCTTTCCACCGCACTACAACGTCTTCCGCAGTGACCGGGACTTCAGTGGATCTCATCAAAAAGGTGGTGGCGTACTGATCGCAGTTGACAATTCACTGAGATGTGTATGGCGCATCGATATAGAAAGTGTACGGGAGTCGATATGGCTAGAAATAAGCCTAGCCTGATGTGAAAAATTGTTGATTGGATCGTTCTATCTACAGCCGAATATTTCCCCTGTTTTGTATGATGAGGTCATCTCTTCCGTTGAAAGTGTAATATTCTCCCATAGTAAGCACAAAGTAATTCTTCGTGGTGATTTTAATACGCCAGGTATTGATTGGAACACACTTAGATATTCTCATTACAATCATTACACAGAGAAGAAATGCAGCCTGTTGTTGGACTTCCTCTTCATCTGTTCCCTTCAGGAGCATAACTTGATCGCCAATTCCTGTGGCAACGTCTTAGATCTTTGCATCTCGAATTCTCAGGTTTTAGATGTCTCTCGTTCCGAAATTTTCCTTGTGCGTACCGATAAGTTTCATCCGCCACTAAAGATAACTGCCTCTGTGTCAGCACTGAGGCAGAGCTCCTCCAGCGGCGTAAATGAATCCCCACGCTTTGCTTTCAAGCATGGTGATTATCTTGGTTTATATAATTTCTTGTCCACCACCGACTGGTCACTGGTTAAAGACAAAAGCAATGTTAATGACCAAGTAGATCAGTTTACGGAGCTTGTTTTGAGCAGTATGCGCAAATACATTCCCCAGTACAGGCCTAAACGCTCTAGATATCCCCACTGGGTTTCGTCTGAACTCATAATTGCCCTAAAGCATAACGATCGCGCACACCGAAAATCTAGAATTCTGTTGACTAATGAGTGCAGAGAAGAATCCGCTCTTTTCGGGCTCTCTGTAAACGTCTCTATAAGCGGGATCAAGACTCATATATGGCATTCTTTGAAAAGAGCGCCTCCGACCGGCCGGTGGAATTTTGGAAGTATATCCGTAAGCGCTCCAATAAACGTGGAGAGGGTTTTCGCTTACTTGACTCTAGAGGGGCAGAAGTCCAAGAAGTCGCGGATTGTTTTGCAGCTCATTTCTCTTCCTTATATAAAGATGCAGGTTTCAACGCTGGTGTCAGTCAGCAGCACACGATGGTTCCTACATCTAGTGCGGTGTTGTTTGATGAAAAGCTTGTCCACGAATGCCTTAAGCGCTTGAAGCCTTCCCTATCCTGCGGTCCTGATGGCATCCCCTCCGCAATTCTTAAAGCTTACGGCAGTACATTTGCTCCAGTATTGACATCTATATTCAATAACTCTTTGACTACTTCCACTTTCCCTCACATGTGGAAAACTGCTCGTGTTTTTCCTGCATTTAAGTCTGGATGTAAATCAGATGTCTCGAATTATCGCCCAATTTCTCTTCTCTGTGCTACGTCCAAGATTTTTGAGCTTGCTCCTCACAACATATTGTCTTGTACTGTGAATAACTCGCTCATTCCGAATCAGCATGGATTTCTCACCGGCCGCTCCACTATCACAAATCTCGCAAGTTTCATGACACAGATCTCCACGCCGGTACTTCAAAGGGGGCAAGTCTACACCATTTATTGTTATCTCAGCAAGGCTTTTGATGTAGTCAGCCACTCGCTGCTTCTGATCAAGCTTACGCACTTTTATGTTGATTCGTCAGTTGTGAATCTCTTGCGCAGTTATCTTCTTGATAGATCGTGTTATGTTAACGTCAATGGCCAAACGTCTTCTTCTTACATGGCCACTAGCGGCGTCCCTCAAGGGTCAGTATTAGGACCACTCCTTTTTAAAATTTTTATTAATGACGTTCTTTCTGTTATCCGGAACTCTTCTTTCCTTCTATATGCCGATGACATCAAGATTTTAAAGAAAATTCACACTGTTGATGACTGTCGCGCCCTGCAGTCCGACCTGTTTTCCTTTTCTAAATGGTGCAAGAATAATAACCTTACCTTGAATGCTGCTAAGACCAAAGTCATGACTTTCACACGCAAAACAGCAAATATTTCTTTTTCTTATTCTGTAGATTCTGTGCCGTCGTGTAAGGCCTGCGAGATCAATGATCTTCGTGTACTTTTTGATGCAACCTTACACTTTTCGGCTCACACTAAACGTGTTGCAATGCGGGGTATGCGCTCTCTTGGTTCTGTATGCAGACTATCGAGGGAATTCAAGTCTCCTACACCGTTCCGCAAATTGTACACAACCATCTGTCTTTCTCAACTCAAATATGCGTCGGTCGTCTGGAATGGCTCTTCTAGATCCAACAGTGACATTATAGATCGTGCCCAGAAAAAGTTTCTAACCGCTTTGTAAACCTGGACATTGCACCCTGTGCTAGCACTGTTGGATTGTTGTTACGGCCCTCACTTCGCGACCGACGTAATCGCGCTGACCTTCTCTTTCTCTTCAAACTCCTTCACGGTAACCTCACGTGTCCCGAACTTCTCAGCTGTGTCCTGTTTCGTATCCCACGCAAGATCACCAGAGAACATAGACCTTTCCATGTTCCTGCCTGTCATCACGAACACTCAACTGTCCACAGAATACAGAGTCTTTATAACGCTTACTTTCGTGATCTTGATATCTTTCATAACTCCTTGTCATCGTTCTTTTCCGAGCTTTGCCTTGTGTTATAATTTCCTGCATTGTTCAAGTGCCCTTCTCCTCCTTTTTCTTTTGTATTTACTTTGCGCTTTGTTGTCGGTACTCTCTTCTTTTCACAATTTTTATCTTTATTCATATATTTTGTTTTTGGTTTGTACACAAACCACTAAACAAAACACTATATTCATAGTGTTTTGTTTTTGGTTTGTAATGTATGCATGCGCCAGCACTCAGACCTTAGTGTTGTTCCTGGGCACGTTAAATAAACATGATTGATTGATTGATTGATTGATTGATTGATTGATTGATTGATTATATGAGCGTGGTGCACTTACGTATTGTATTTATAGGTTTAGCCTGTGCTGAATCCCGTTTCGGCGTATAATTTCTGCACTGTTCACACATGAACAATGTCTTCAGAAGCAAACCCCTGCCTGGTTTAACACATAGCAAATAAATAAATAAATAAATAAATAAATAAATAAATAAATAAATAAATAAATAAATGGTTATCCGCAAGATTGTCATGTAATTTTGTCGTAAAGCGCTATAAATCAGTGTGACATCGTCATACAGAACCACCTTCTGTTTGCTGTAATTTAGAGTGATCGCCCAATCTTCTGATACCCCTGGCCCCTGGACAAATTTAGTGTGATTTTCAGCGAGTTCACTTCGCTGCTAGTGTCATTCCGCAGGCTGTCACACAGGAACGCTTAGTGACACTCGCTGTAGAACGCACTCGGCAGCGAGTTCGTTCGGCGAACTCACTTCGCTGAAGTGAGTTCGCCGATAACTGATATTTAAAGCAGACTCAATAGTAATTTTAAACCACGTTTTTCGTGATTGGAAATGTTATAAGCTTATTAGATATGCTTTACTTTTTAAAAAAGCTACCGTACAATTCTCGATCTCAGGGTGTTTATGTGTAATGGCCGCGCAATTGTTTATGCCTGTGTATGCCTGTGCTAGCCACCCTAACTGTGCAGCGGCTGTCGTTTGTTCGGAGTTTATTGGACGGAAGTATTTCATCAATGATGACATGTTCGGACGAGAAGACCAAGGCGGCTCATACGTGGCGTGCCTCGATAGTACCGCTTCTCGACCGCCGTTCAGGAAGACGACACGTTTGTCGTTGTGGTACAAACGCCGTATACAGTACAAACGCCGCAATCTTTCCTCAAGCGCGGGTGACCGTGGAACGCTGCCCTTCCTCAGCTGACCAATAAATCGAGCGCAGTGTCTCCATATAACATCTTGGTCGTTTTACAGCCAAGTGGTCCGTAGGCGGCAAACCAACGCTGCAATAACAGGCGTCAAACACTCGCGATCCGTTCTTGTGCCATATCTGCATCGGAATCCGGCATTTTCCCTCTGCTCGCCTTGGATGAGACGCTCTCTTGTCCTCGCTTGTGATGATCGATAATATTATTGCGGCTGCAATCAACTCCTTCATTTGCACTAAACTTTATTCTAAATGCTCTTTTTAGCGCTGTTCTTTTGAAAACTATGGTTAAAATAACAAATATATGTTGTGCCTAGTGTTTCACCCATTGTCAGTGTCATCAATGCCAAACAACACTTTTCCTTCTCGTGTAGCAGCGTGCCGCCAAAGTGACACTCTTCAGTGCACTTGCTCTAAGTGACACTAAAATTGCCCGTGTGACACAGGTATGAGATTAGTTTAAAAATATTATCACATAGCTCTGATCTTCAGGACCAACTTTGGGCCATCCAGCAAGCCCGGGAAGCTACCGAGAGACAGGGTCTCTCTGCTGCCCCCGGCGCGGCATAGACCCAGGCCATCAATTTGCAGGATATTTATTAAAGTTGTCTCACACATAGATTGTTTTATATAATACGCTGTGTAAAAGTGTGCTCGGAGACTTTTAGGAAATTGATTTCGTTAAGTGATAAAATAGTAAAAAGGGCAAGCCAGCCATCTCCTTTTTTACAGTGTGTTTGTCTTCGCCGCAGTGTCTGTCTTGGCGTGAAAATCAAACTCGGTCCCTGCACGCTGTCCTGCACTGAAAAGGCTGCGCCTGCTTCTCCGAAGCGTCGGAAGGTGTGGCCTTAATATGTGATGGGAAAATCCTAACGAATGGATTTGATGAGCATATTGTGCACCGGAAATGTTAAAACGATGTTCACGAATCTGTGATGGACTTGTTTAGGTATGATATGGCTCCCTATCGGATACTAATTCCACAAAGCAATAGGTGCGTTTCAGGTGGTAAGTATGCTTAGGTTTCGATAGTTTATCGTGCTGTGATTTAATTCTCTTGCCAGGACGCAAAGTGCAAGCAGGTGCTCGAATTGACGTTCAGCACTTAGCAGGACACAAACAAAGCAGGAAAATGACAAAGGAAAGGCACGGAGGTTAACCACGACCGAGCCCGGTTGGCTACCCTGCACCGGGGGAAGGGAAAAGGGGTGGGAAAAATTAAGAAGAGAAAGCTCACCATGGATATCGCCGACGTAGTAACAGTTTCCTGCTCTATATAAAAGACGGTCACTCAGTTCGAATCACAGATGGTCACTCAGTCCGGTAGTCTTCAGTAATCGCAGCAGCGCTTTTGTGGCCTTTCGTAGCTGCAATATGAGAAACCATGGTCCCAAAATTTTGTTCAAGGTGAATATTGCTCTGTGGAACTGATTTATAGCTGTGCAGAGGTCATGCCTTTCATTTTCAAAAGAGCCGTTAACATAGAGTACTCGATAAAACAACCTGATGAGAGTAGGCGTGAATATGCCACGATCAACCAGATGCACGCGACGCGTTGAAAAAGTATGCGCACGCTCAGGTCTCGAGTGGTGCCTGTGCAAGGGCGCCCCTCACCGACTCGAGACAGCTGAAAAACGAACAACTGCTCCTGTGCAGCAGGAACATTATTTTCCAAAGTAATATAGCGCGTGGTGCGTGGCGTCGGCCAGGCAGCTTACCGGTGAGTGTCGCAAGCACGGGTGAGACCATGTGAACTGGGAGCGACTGGCACACGGAAGGCATGGCTTTGGTTACAGAACGAAAAAGTACACACCTTCATTTTCTTCGTCGGCACGTACTGTTGTCCTAATGCGTCGCCGGTCAACTTCCACTAGAACGTTGGTTGCCAAGCACGATAATCTTGGAACATACTTGAACAGATTAACTTTAATGTGCAAGCGCGTTCACTTGGTCCATTCGCACTATAGCAGACCTACTCGAATACGCACCTTTCGCACATATCCCACGTTTATCACGGATTCATCGGTGTGCGCTCACCAGAAACAAAATATTCTGAACATACAGGCGACGAAGCTTATGGCGTCAAGTCCTTTGTGTTTGTGGTGGCAATCCAAAGCCGGCGCTAATCTGCAACCGCAGCGGCGGAGTCCACGGAATCACGGCGGCTGAAGACGCACTTCACATTCGGTTCCGACAGTTTTTTTTTTCAGTCGAACACAGCGTAGTTGTAGCCCCTTGACCTTAAGTTACCTTACATAGCAACAATCACAGACGGAACACGTTGCAATCGCACTAATTCCCAATGACATCGCTACCGTTCCAAGCTGCCACTGGGAGCTTGGAACGGTAGCGATGGAGCGTTCCAAGCTGCCAGGCCGATGAGGAGAGTGGCTCGGCCCGTTGGTTCGAGGCTACGTTCCTCCTCGCCGATAAAACGGTCTATAGTCTTCCCCGAATTGTGCCTTATGTGGTGAACTTTTCGGGTGTGTGGTTGCGCCCTCAGTTTGAGGGAGGCATGGCTTCACAACCTAAATGCCTTCCACGCGCGAGTTTTGAAGACGTATAGTGTTCACTGAAGGGTGCCGCAGGAAGGGAGTGTTACGACGGTTGATTGCCGCTCTTCGAGATGCGGAGTTGATCAGCGTCTGGGTACACACCCTTGCTAACAATGTATGAGACGCTCAGGCGGAGCAATTGTCGGCCAAGCATGCCAGGCTAACCCCGCCTGCTGCTACACCCCTACCACTACACCACCTATTTGTGTGGTGCTGTGCTTGCCCTGAGGAACAACTGCGGTTTAAAGAAAATCCGCACGACGTGTAGCCACAGGTGACGCCGCCGTCGAATTCGAACATATCCAAGCCAACTCTTATGGGACATCTGTCACTGCAAAAGAGGGGGCAAAAGGGTCGCCGTGTTCTTACCCGACCATAGAGAACGACTGTCATCATTTCGACATATCTACTCATTCTTGGTAGGAATGGCCGACAGTGCCGATTACAATGCTTGTGGTGGCGAAGAAACTGTACAACACCTTCTTTGGTACTGTCGGCCCATAGAAGATGAAAGGTATTCCTTCTGCACCGCTCAAACCCAGCTAGACAGAAGATCTTTCTCAATGAGCAAAATCTGGGGTCATGGTCTCACACATCACAGCTTCAGTAGGCCACAAGAACACTTCCACGATTCCTCAAGCCAACTGGACTGAGCGACCGTCTGTGACAACGCTCATGTTTATATCACGTCGGCGACTACAGTGCAACTAAACCTTGATTTTATCTCCTTCGCTTAAGCTCTTCCGCCCCTTTTCCTGTCCCCTTGGGAAGGGTAGCCAACCGGGCTCTGTCCCAGATTATCCTCCCTACATTCCGTTTATCCTTTTTTTCTCTTTCTCTCTCTCTATGCTCAGGAGAACGAGAGCACATCCGTAATCTGCAGCAGCTGCTCCTGTTTGATCGGGTGCAGGAAACGGGACGACTACGACACTACGCAGCTGTAACGGAAACATACAACAGATGTTCGTATGGATATATATATATAATCGAGGTGGGAAAAAAGAAGTTCTGGTTTGGTACCCTGCACTGGGAGAATGAGAAATTCCCACCTCGATTATATATATATATATATATATATATATATATATATATATAATCGAGGTGGGAAAAAAGAAGTTCTGGTTTGGTACCCTGCACTGGGAGAATGAGACATGAAAGGCGGAAAGAATATCGGAGAGCAAAAACAAAGGCGCGAAAAAAATAGAGGAGGTTGGGAAGGCCCATACAAAATGGCGAGGTACCTTTATGTGAAAATGCAGGCGATAACACAAAAATTCAGTGGCGATTTAGCGGTAAATGCGCGACAAATGCGTGTGCATTGCATCGCACCTTTCTGAGGTCCCGGATCCACAATTTAAAATCGCGTTCACCCCATTGCAAAGTGTTGTTCAGCAGCTCAATCGAGACGCGTCCTGCCTCTTCGAGGAGCGAAGTGCAACTGACGGCGCAGACCACCGTCAGTGCTCTGGGCTGGACTACTAACTTGGGTATTTATGTTTACTACCTCTAGACCCGGAAGTGTTAGCCAGCGCCGCAGAAAGCCATGGTGGACGGATGTGGAACATCCTTGTTTGCCCCATGGCGTCGCGTAACACGTGGACTTGGGAGAGTAGGCACGTGGCTAAAAAACCCTCGTTCGCGACCTAATGACATCATGGCTGCCATATTTGAGACCCTCGCTATGAATGAAAGGGGGAGAGAGCAAGGAGAGAAAAAGCATGGAGGTCAACCAGACGAGCGTCTAGTTTTCTACCCTACACTAGGGGTAAGGGAAAGGGGGAATATAAAGCGGAAAAGAGGGAGATAGTTAGTACTGAGTACACGTGGGACGATGCGCAGGGACACTATAAGCGGTCTCTTGAGCCGGTGCACTTTAAGTAGTGTACTAGTGCCCGAATCGCTTTTTGTGCCAGTGACGGGTGTAGCCATGGTCTGTCTATCTTTGACTCAGAGAACGGTCTCGAGTCCAGTCGATTTAATGTTGTCCTGAGAGAGAGGCGTTGTACGTGTGAGGACAGGTACACAATAGGTGCTCGATGGTTTCCTCGCACCTACAGGAGTCACACCATCGGGCTGTCGGCCATTCCCATACGATGTGAGTAAGCGTTCGTGAACGCCACCCCCAGCCACAAGCGGCACAGCAAGGTTGTTTCGCTGCGCGAAAGGCTAGATGGCAGTTGAAGCCGTAGGGTGGCTAAGTTGAAGCCGTAGGGAGCCGAAGGGTGGCTGAACTGGCGTGTTGGTAAAGTTTCATCTTTGGTTAGCAGCGCGACGATGTACATGGAAGCGAGAGAAGGGATAGAAAAGAGCGCTGACTTACAATTTTATTGCGCACATAACCAAGGTTTAAATACCATGCTAAGGCACAATAGAAAGAACAGAAGGGTAGCACGTGTTCAGGACTCAGCTTCCAACATACGATATGCAAATCATGTGGTTAAATATCGCACTTCTTTATCGCACAGTGACAATGAAGGGGCACTGACACAGCGCTCCCCAGATTTGTGAATTTCGAGCGCTTCAATAATTTCTCTGGTATGTTTGTTTTTGTTGCGACTGATAATTTGTGTACTATCAAACAAGAAGCCCGCGAATACACGCAAAGTGCCTCGAGCGACCAGTCGCGCGACAATCCTGCGTGTATTCGCGGGCTCCTTTCACACTCGGAAAAACACATTTATGTAGCACGTATTGAGCAACAGAAAGCTGTATCGGGAGTTTTTCATGTTGCTCTACAATTTCCTCATTGACACTTTGATAATTAGAAGAGTACTTCTCGAGTTAGATAATTAATTACAATTAACTAATTAAATGTCAGTAGCGAAAAAATTTGTAGCGGCTACTCCACTGCACTAGAAACAATACGCACTCGGTTTGCTTCGCGTAACGCCGTTCCTCTTTTTTTAAATCGTGCTGCGTGATAGCTGGGACACCCTGTATATATATATAGGGAAATCAGAAGCACAACTTCGCGGTTATCTAGGGTTTATTATTTTCCCAACAGTTTCGGTCGGTGGACCGACCTTTTTCAAGGGGTACAGGAAAATCTTGCAACAGTCTTTTTATATCTTTAGGTAGAGAAAGAAGGCGCCAAAAAAGGTGAGAGAGGAGAGATAGAGAGATATTTCACAAAGTTGAGCATGAAAAAAAAAAAAGGACCGAGAGTTAAAGGAAAGACCCCAAGACCTGGTCGTGCCAGACAAAGCAGAGGGCAAGGTCGCTGTTAAGCGTGTTTCACATGCACAATTGACGGCCACGCCTGTCATGTTAAGTTGAAGAAAAAAAAAAGCAGGGAGAGTGAAAGGAACGACACCAAGACCTGGTCGTGCCAGACGAAGCAAAGGGCAAGGTCGCTGTTAAGCTGTTAAGCTGTTAAGCGTCTTACACATGCACAATTGACGGACACGCCTGTCATGTTAAGTTGAGCATGCAAAGAGAAAAAAAAAAAGAGGGAGAGTTAAAGGAAAGACACCAGGACCTGGTCGTGCCAGACAACGTAAAGGGCGAAAGACGAGAAACACGAAAGAAGAAGAAATAACCTGCAAATGTAGTAACAGCGTGGCGAAATCAGCATGAAATTGAAAAGCAAGGGCAAAACACGAGAAACACGAAAGAAAAAGAAGCAGCCTGCAAATATGACAGTAACAGCGTGGCGAAATCAGCATGAAATTGAAATTGAAAAGCAAGGGCAAAACACGAGAAACACGAAACAAGAAGAAATAACCTGCAAATATAATAGTCACAGCGTGGCAAAATAAGCATGAAATTAAAAAGCAAGGCACAATAATGTGGGTGGTTCGGTCCGCTCCCCCACTGGGGCAGTGGGCATTCTTTCGACATCACACACGTGTTCGGCTTGCCTATGCGGGGATTAAGTTCTGATTTTAGCTAATTTAACTTATGGACAAAGAAACGAGAGGTTTCCCATGTGTTCATTTATGCCGTGCGTGATTGTTCTAAATTTGTGGATAAAATATGACTCTCTTTGTTCCCGTTCACGAGAAGAGCGGAAGCCTGACTGGAGAAGAGTGACACGTATTTTATCAAATGAATGCTCAGGCAGACTGATATGTTTTGAGAATGGGAGATGTGGTAGTGCGCGGGTGTATATATATATATATATATATATATATATATATATATATATATATATATATTGTAATGAAGAAGCGTATCTATTCGTTTCTGCGTCGACTACCGACGTCTGAACAAGATAACGCGCACGGATGTTTACCCGTTACCGCGCATCGACGACACCCTCGACTGTTTGCAGGGAGTGGTCTTCTTTTCTTCGCTGGATTTACGTTCCGGATACTGGCAAGTCCATATGGCACCATCTGATCGACATAAAACAGCATTTGTGACACCTGATGGATTATACGAATTTGCCGTGATGCCTTTCGGCCTGTATAACGCTCCAGTCACTTTTGAGAGGATGAGGGATAGTATTTCACGCGGCCTCAAATGGACCACATGTCTGTGCTATACTTGGATGACGTAGTTGTCTTTTCCTCTGATTTCCGCACACATCTCAGCCGTCTCGAGCACGTTCTGAAATGCCTCACTGATGCGGGACTTCAACTCAACTTAAAAAAAATGTCGTTTTGGTGCCCGACAGCTCACCATTCTTGGCCATGTTTTCTCGCGAGACGGCATTCTTCCGGATCCAACCAAGCTCCACGCAGTCGCCGACTTTCCCAGACCAAAGACGTTAAAGGAGCTTCAAAGTTTCGTTGGTTTATGCTCATATTTCCGACGTTTCATTTCGAAATTTCGCATCCATAAGTGCACACCTGACGTACCTTCTACGCGGCGACAAAGTACTTTCAGCTTGGTCGCCCGCCTGCGATGACGTCTTCACGAAATTACGCCACCTGCTAACCTCGCCACCTATCCTCCGTCACTTCAACCCTGCAGCCCCCACCGAGGTCCACACAAATGCCAGCGGCGTCAGACTCGGCGCCGTACTCGCGCAATGAAAAGCGGGGTTCGATGAATATGTCATCGCCTACGCGAGCAGCACTCTCACAAAAGCCGAGGCTAATTACTCGATTACAGAGAAAGAGTATTTAGCCATTTTTTCGGCCCTTGGGAAATTTCGCCCTTATTTATATGGTCACACTTTCGACGTCGTCACTGACCCCCATGCCCTTTGTTCACTGTCCACCCTTCAGGGCACTTCTGGCCGACTTGCTCGCTGGGCCCTTAAGCTACAGGAGTAATACATCCGCATTCTTTACCATTCCGACTGCAAACACATGGACGCTGACGCCCTTTCTCGCTCACCGGTCTCAGCTGACAGCGCTTGCCTATTGCCCTTTAGCCCACACTTACATCCCATGCACTGCGCAACATGCCGTCCGAGCAGCGCAAGGATCTCTGGATCAGTGCTCTCATCAGCATCCTTTCTGATCCATCCACCTCTTTACTATCTCGAGCTCTTCGCCGCCAGGCTACCCACTTCTACATTCGCGATGACCTTCTTTATCGTCGTAACTACCTTTCTGAAGGTCGCAAGTGGCTCCTTGTGATACCCCGCCATCTTCGTGACGCTATCTGCGTAGCTTTCCACGCAGACCCACAGTGCGCGCATGCCGGCCTCTTCAACACCTACGCTCGACTACGCCTCCGATTTTATTGGCGCGGCATGCATAACTACGTGCGAAAGTTCATTCGTTCCTGTGCTCAGTGCCAACGCCAAAAATTACCTCCCGGACAAGTCTACCCATCCCAACCACTTCCCTGCCCTAGTCGACCCTTTGATTGTGTGGGTATCGACATATACGCAGCGCTACCATCCACTCCAGCAGGGAACCGCTGGATTATTGTTGCAGTGGATCACTTGCCCCGTTATGCTGAAACAGCCGCTCTGCCGACTGCCACCGCCCGTGACGTTGCATCGTTTCTGGTACGCCGTTTCGTTCTGCACCATGGTGCCTCTCGCGAACTTCTGAGCGATAGAGGCCGAGCCTTTCTTTCCAATGCTTTGAAGGCACTACTGGAGGAATGCCGAATGGTTCACCGTACAAGTACAGCGTACCATCCACAAACTAACGGCATGACAGAGCGCTTCAACCGTACTCTTGGTGATATAGTCTCAATGTACGTCGCCTCTGATCATTCAAATTGGGTCCAAGTTCTCCCTTTCATGACGTATGCGTACAATACTGCGGCCCAAGCAACTACTGGATTTTTCCCGTACTTTCTCCTATATGGACGAGAACCATCTAATACGTTCCATACAATTTTGTCATATAAACCTGATGCGTCCGAAAGTACTCCGCTGTCTGAAGCGGGTCGACATGCTGAGGAATGCCGCCAGCTTGCCCGCTCTTTTTCCACCGAGGATCAGTGGCAGCAGCAATCCCGTCCACCTGCTGACCGTTCTCCACCAGTATTTTCCCCTGGCTCTCTGGTCTGGCTTCGGGTACCCGCTACGACACCCGGCCTTTCCGCAAAACGTGTCGCAAAATTTGTCGGACCCTACCGCGTTCTGTAGCAAACGTCCTTCGTCAATTACCTCGTGGAGCCCCTCACGCCATCGACAAACCTGCATCATCGCGGCCGCGAACTTGTCCACGTCTGCCGCATTAAGCCGTGCTACGATTCAATAGTAGTGTCTTCGCCTTAAGCCGCCAGGATGGCGCCTTTTTCTGCGGAGGGCGATTGTAATGAATAAGAGTAGCCTGCGCTTCCGCAGCATCGCCACCGTCATGAGCTCGTGTTTGCTGTCCTTGGACGAACGCTTGTGACTGCTCCCCGTTCGCTTGCGTCCATTGCTAATAAACCTCTTAGCAAGATATATATATATATATATATATATATATATATGTGTGTGTGTGTGTGTGTGTGTGTGTGTGTGTGTGTGTGTGTGTGTGTGTGTGTGTGTGTGTGTGTGTGTGTGTGTGTGTGTATACATACACACGCTTGTCTAAGTTCTCCCATCGCCTCACTACCTCTACCATGTGACCGGCTTCGTACACTTTTTTCTGTTTTGCCATTCCTAATGCTGACGTAGTATATGATTCGTCAAGAGTCAGGACGAGGATGTATACCTTACTGGCTCATGAGAACGCGTTCTGTGAACATGCATACGTGTTCACAGATGAGATACAGAAACTTGAATATGGTCTGCTCTTTAGATTGGCGCGACTTATAAGAAGCATGCTTGTACTTCACCCATTATGAAAAGAAGAAAAATCTGCGTATTACAGAAATCCGCTTACGCTATTCAAAGTTAAGAGCCTGGGAACGTTAAAAAGCGCCAACAAGACATGTCACCTTCTATTCGCTGGCAGCTCACAGGAGAGCATCGGTGTCAACACTTCTATTGGGTGTCTGATCGCAGCGCCGTCATTTCGCTCGGCGCCCTTTCTTGCCTACTTGTCGCACAGGTAAGGCCAAGTTTTCGGCCGCGTAGGGTCGCGTCTAAAGGCATTATAAGCCGAGTATACCGTACATGTCGGAAGTACGCAACGGTACCTTTCGACGGATTTCGTGGGATGCGTCTACTTCTAGCGCATTATAGGACGTCACGACAATCACGAGAGGAAAGACTCAGCAGGCACCTAAGCACACACGAAGCTCCCTGTCATACAGGGACGAGTGCGAAAAAAAGAAATAGACGAAGTAACGCAGTGTACGCATCACTCCACGATGCTCTCTCTCTGAACGGATCCTCCACGCGCCATGTCAGCTTAAGCCTCGGCGTGCCGCCTTGCTCCCATTAGGGCTTCGAAATCGCCTCTCGCATTTGAGTTTCGGTGGCCTGCACGCTGCGCAGTTCTGCGTGTGCAGGCCGAGAACCGAATCCGGAGTCTCGCCACCGCTCATTCGCGCGTTAGAAAAAGACGACGGCGAGTGACACTGGCTCAGCGGGATTTGCACCGCATGCACAAGGGACACGCTTACACAAGCTTTCTCTCGCGAAAAGCTTTTAGAAAGTGAGGAGGAGGCAGAGAGGGAAAGAACCGAGCTTTGCCTGCCGGCATCGAGCGGCGGGCAATTGGTCCACCGACACGCTGCACCGTCCAATCGGAAAGGGGAGTGGGCGGGCCCGAGTGGAAAGTCAGCCCGCTTTATCGATCGCGAAGGCGGGGAACGTAGTACGACTCGAAACTCTTTAATTCCGTATCAGCGAGAACGCGCACAGCCACCGGAGGCACGGCAACAGGTAAGAAACGAGCGAAGCGCCGATTTTCAACCTTTCTTCCCTATGAAAATCTGGGAGCGAGTCATTGCTCCCGGCTTGTCTCCCCGCATGCATTCATTGTTGGCGAGTTAGCTTCAAGAGTCAATGAAAAAAATAATTTTTCCAGGACTTTTTCAGGTCAAACTAGTTTTGAATACGTGAGGCCGACCTTTGATTGCTTACAAACCTTCGCTCATATTCACAAAACAAGTTATTGCACTAGCTAGAACTGCTCGTGAGAGCAATTGCAAGCCACTCGTGATGCTGAACATATTATTAGTGAACGTGGCCAGCCAATTCAAACAGCTCTTAGGAACCAAAAGCCCTCTTCACTTATGACGTTGCTGCGAAAGTCCTTCACCATCTTCCAGAGACTGCTATCTGAATGGTTTAGTCACTGTTACCACGACAGCCATTAACCCAACAAGGTCGGGGCGAGTCGGCTTATCAATATGCCGCAATACGGTCGTCCGGTTCATATAAACGTCAGCGAAAAGAGTCAAAGAATCGTCGGGGCAAGTTGAATAAGCCCCACAGCGAGGGGTGGGAGGGACTCGCTCGACCCGCATGCCGAAATGCCTGTGAACGCGGTCGGGTCGGTCTGGGTCAGCCCGACCTCTGACTCGACCCGCTCACGTCGATACCATGTAAACGAAACTTCGGTTCAGCAGGTCCTGAATTTTGTACGGGAGATGATTGAAGATCTGTCAGTGCAGCGAAATGGATACGAAGGGTAGAAAAGGCAGTCAGGAGCGGCAGAATATTAGATGGACCTATTAGATGTAAGTGAATTCGTAGATTTCGACAAGTTTGGCTGACGCAAGACAAAGGTAGTTGGAGATCTTTGTGATTGACCTTTTTCTTGCGGTGGCCTTAACCAGGCTGATGGTCACGAGGACGCCTGGACGCTACTAAGCAAGGAAGGAGAAAGTCCACATTATAGGGGAAGAGTGATCTAAGACGCAGTTCGCATGACTGCATGCGGAACTCTTTAAGTTAGTGATTTAGCGAATGCTATGACAGTATTGACTTGCGGCATTACGATCGAACGTGTCGGGTACAGATGACACTATCATAGTTCCTACCATTTGCGTGCTTGCCCTCCATCCTCTACCAGTCTTACCTGTAGTGCCTCCACCATGCAACCTAGATGAACTTTTCTTATATACTAACGATTTCCAACTTTTTTTTTACTGTAGTTCGCTTGGAACAAGTCGAATTTTGTAAATCACAATGGGCACATTAGTTGAGAAGAAAGGCCTCTCTTCTATAAGAACTTGTCTGGCAAGGCACAAGCACATGAAGAACCTTTCCTTTATTATTTTCACTATCAACGTCTGTCTTTTCAGTTTTATAATCATTCTATAGAAACTGCATATAAGTTATAAATGAATCTATGTTTACCTGCCGTTATATATGGTACACATCCGCGATTTCATTTGAATTGATAAGCTATGCCGTGTCTCGAGAAAAACGATGAAGGGACACTATTAACAGTGGTTAGTCCCTACCTTTCTTATTGAAAAAAAAAACAGAAATTATTGTGGCCACCTGCAGCTGAAGCATTACAGGCAATACACTCGTGGGTTTTCTCGTGTGTTCTACGTTACTGCTAGCGCACTACATTATGTCGTCAACAGTGTCCCGCTGCTGAACACTGCAATCAACATCAGCGTTCAAGACGCGGCACGCGCGAAGCGTTCTGCGTCGCTACCCAACAGCGCAAAAGTAGGTCCCACGTAGGCCCTATGTCGGGCCAACATGGCCTTGCATTTCGCCTCTTGTGGTTCCGCTTCCTCTGCTACTCGGTCAGGGCATTGGATCCTCGCGGTACATATTTTAAGTCATCTGAAACCCTTGGCTTGTTCTGAAGTACGGTTTGCTACGTCACATTCAGAAACTTCCTAAACAATGCTCTGCAAACGGTTGAGCATGACGCTTGGTTATGAGCAGAAAACACTATATGTCGGGCTCTTTAATTGTGTGATCCTGCCGCTTCATATCCCTTTTCTTTTTTTTTACCGGGATCTTTAAGAATGTTCACAGCGTTTCTGAAGGCGCGGCTTCTTCCCCTGACGACAATGACGTTTATAACATATGAAATGAATGGGTCAGTATCCCTGCCATCAATAGATAGATCATGATCTTCGATGTCAAGCTAGTTTCCATCACCTGCCTATAGTAACATTCATCCATAGGCGGTTTTGACAGCAACTAAACGTTCAATTTCTTGGCATACGATCACTTCTCCTTCAAGTGTTCTATCTGATTTCACCTGATAAGCAAGTTGATAGCTTTCTCTCACGCACCAGGGAAATAAATGGTGACGACATTTTGAGAGTTCGCGAAAAGCTTCAATTTAAAGTCACAGTCAGCGTTTCTATTGATGATACCTAGACAAATCTTGGGGATTCACATCGAGGAAGCTGCGTAAAGTCATTGACTTCTTGCGTCGCCGCTGTGGCCCGGGATTTAACCATATCTGGATAAATAGAGGTGTACAGTCGCCTTGAAAGTTCGCATGGGTTGTACCAGTACTTAAGCCAGGAAAGGACAAAACAGCCTCGAACTTGCATTGACTGGTTTTCCTAACTTCCTGCATGGCGAAACAGGTGGAAAAGCTTGTGTGTGTCAGGCTGACATGATGGCTTGAAGATCATAAGCTTCTTCCGACGTGTATGACTGGTATCCGGCAACGTTTAAATGCGCAGGACAACATAATCGATACGGTAAGCCATAGGCGGAAAGTTTTCATTTTTCCCGAAGGGAGGGGGGCTGGGCCTGACCAGTTTTCCGAGCCCCACCCATGTATGCATATATATATATATATATATATATATATATAACCTTTACTAACAGTTACACTGGAAACTTCCTGTGACCTCGAAAGATTGTTCACTGGAGTGACGAGCTTATATGAGTGTTTGCAAGACCTCAGAATAGGAGACAACTCAGTTTTACAGCCTGAGTCCCCTCGCACCGCCAAGAGACTGGCTTCTCTTGGTTGAGCCATGTCACAAGCGGTTTCAGTTAAACAAGTTAGGGAGATACATGTGTTTTGTGCGTATTAAGTCGCGCAAGCACACATCTTTGAAAAGCAATGTAACGCCTTGTAAAAGATTTAATAGAAAAGATACAATCAAGAAATCTTTTCCTGACGAAAGGTCAGTTATTGAGAAGATAAGACTTAACATACATAAACATTAAACGATATATAACAATTTCTGACCTCAACTTATGGCTAGAATTGTTAGCGTAAGTATAATGTGATTCCATAACGCCATAGTTTCATTACATGTCAAAACACGCCTTATGCCACTGGTTTCGGCTATTTTCCGGAGGCAGAACAAATGATTATAGAGTAAAAAGTATCAGGTGCCCAAATAAATAAACATAATAACAAACAAATAAATAAGACAGCGGTATCTCGAAAGCGCGAAAGGACTCGATAGCAAATATAGGAACAACGTGGATTGTGTTATTGAGAGGCAAATGCAGCATATGACAAATGAAAATTAATAAGGAATATGCACAGACAGACTAGGGAGTTTTACAAATAGCGCAACCACGCGTCTTTTCTTACCCAAATCCCCTCACTCTGCTTGCGCTGTTCTGGACCCCATTTTCATTCCTTTGTATAACTTTTTGCGTTGTTTTATAAGCCAGGTGGTTTGCTTTGACTTGTAAGTTGGTGCCTTTTTCTCTCCTATTAAAGACATCAGTTCGTTGTCTGATGCGATGATTTCAACGTCATTGAAAAAAGGGCATTTGATCTGGAAATGAAGTCGTCGGAAATCTTATTCAAATTTAATTTGGTGGGACAGTTCTTTGCGGGAAAAAATTGCCAGATGGTTCAAACGGGCGTGTCCAGTCGTCGACCGCAAATACATTTGCAGTCACTGAAGGCAAGAAAAGGACCTCTCAAAAAAATTAAATTATGTGTTTTTACGTGCCAAAACCACGATCTGATTATGAGGCACGCCGTAGTGGGGGACTCCGGAAATTTGGACCACCGGGGGTTCTTTAACGTGCACCTAAATCTAAGTACACTGGTGTTTTTGCATTTCACCCCCATCGAAATGCGGCTGCCGTGGCAAAAGGACCTCTCAGATGTGGTCGACGAGACCGGTATGGACAACGCAATTTTTTTGCCTTGGCCATTTCCGGCAAAAGGTTTCGCAGGTGTTCGCCCTTGCCCCCCGTAAACATGTGCACGACGTCCCCAAATGTGTTCAATGATGCCGACCTTTGCTGGCTTAAAATATCAATCAGCATATCTCTGTCAAAAATCATGAGTCCTGGTTCAAGGTCGTCACCGTAGAACTATGTTATATATGCTTCGTCTTCCTTCCCTATGGCAAGCTGCTTAATGTGGGACTTATGCTGCCACATATCAGGTGGATACCTCTTGTTTAACGATGACAGCATTGTGTCAAGTACTTCATAGAACCTCTGGCGGTACATGTCACTCGCTGATGGAAACACGTGAGCTGAAGAACCTTCATAATAGCGGCGTGGGGTCTTCTTTCGCCTAGCGGCTAGAACACACAGATCCTCAACTTCTACTTTTCCTGCCTCTGCCATACATATGTGGGTCACGCGCTTCATTTTGAAGTTAATCTCCGCCGAGTTCAAGCTTGGGCCATCCGAGATGGGTGGGGTCCCTTCGCGTGCGCTGTCTCCCCGCGCGCCTAGTGTTATGTTTCCGCTGGTGCTTATACGGTGGAAAATACGCTTCCTTTTCAGCGTCAGACGGGTTCTGGCGAAGTACCGATAAGCGAGGTTCTCACTGTTGGTTTTGTCGTTGGTGCTCATGCTGTGTTTGTAGCCGGTGCACATTGCCACATCCGCAGCCGAGGTAGAAGCGAGCTCGACGCCTGTTTTATATTTCTCCTTTTATTGCGACAGCAATTGTATCGACACTCCGGGCAAATTTTCGCTGTCGTCGTCGCTGTGATATTCCGTATAAAGTCCAAAAGTCTTAAGAGTGAGCAACCTATACGCTGTGGACGGGAGAAAAAGTGCGTAACACTGAGCCGAAAAGGATGGCGGCTTGATCGACATTATCTTCCCACGCCGTCAATATTCGGGTTAGTTGGAGGTCACGTGATCAAATGCGCGCATATATGGAGGAGAGCACGCATCTTCTCATCTAGCCCTGCCGCAGCTGCAAATTACTGTGTGCGGTTGACGCTTACGCGGCCCGCGTGCCGTATTCAATTGTTGGTAATCATTGGGGGGTGCAATGGTCTTTTTTTTTCTGAGTCCTAGTAGAAGCTCTGATGCGCATGGCTGCTATTGATACTGATTTCGAGTGAATCTGGCTTGGCCTCACTTCGGTTACTAAGTTATATATATATATATATATATATATATATATGACCTCTGCATGCACGTGGCAATGTTTCCATCCCCAATAAATGTTGTAAATTATTATGAGTTTTGTTTTCATGAGTCGCTAGCATTTCCTACAGAAAGAGAAGCAAGGCTGAGACACATATCATTCACGTGTATTTCACACACCGTTGATAAAAGACTCTGCCGAAGGGGTCACTGAAGTCTGCAGGTCTTTTTCAGTGTCAAAAAAGTGTGCAAAGCATTTTGTAGCGAGTTGAACATACAGCAACATATTGATTCTCTAGACATAGACTATCCATATCATTAGAAATAATTATTAGTTCGCTAGCTCTTTCTCTTTAAAAATATAATAAACTTTGTCCTCTGTACACATTGAAATATAATGTGTCTGTGAATGGTGTTCACACTGGAAATTTAAATAACAAGTTGGAGTTAAAAAATACGGATGAGGGAGCCGCCGTTGGAGCTTCTAATGCGCTTGTTTTCCTATTGCCAGGATTTTCAGAAATAAAGCGAAATTATGAATAAAAGCCGTGCACGTCCGCGTCAACAATGATGCAGTGAGCTTTTAGCCACAATAACATTGTAAGGGAAAATGTAGAGGCCACGCAAAAGAAACCTTAAACGGTTTGGGTAACAGGACTCTGGTACTGACATTTTAGGAGTTGAGGGGGGGGGGGGGGCTTCGGCATCGCCGGGGGGGTGGCTCTGCCCCCCCCCCGGAAAATTCCGGAGGGGGCTCGAGCCCCGGACCCCCCCCCCCCCCGTAGTCGGCGCCTATGCGGTAAGCCACATCTAGCATCAACAAGCTAACGGATTCTCCACACTTGCAATCTTCCTTGAAGTATCACAGGCCCACGACAACGCCCTCAAGGGTTCAATAGTTGGATCGATTAGCAGTCATGGGAGTCACAGGTTACCTATTACGCTTCATAAACACGTTTATCAGTGGTTGGAAAATGCAAGTTAAACTAGGGACGGCACTGAGTACAGTGAGAGCAATTTCATGAGGCGTCCT
This sequence comes from Dermacentor silvarum, assembly GCF_013339745.2. Classification (NCBI taxonomy): domain Eukaryota; kingdom Metazoa; phylum Arthropoda; class Arachnida; order Ixodida; family Ixodidae; genus Dermacentor; species Dermacentor silvarum. The sequence goes on along the minus strand of NC_051154.1, from coordinate 347,070,743 downwards.
ACACGGAATTATATCCTTGCCCCTGCTGCTTAATGTGGCCATGGCGGGATTACCACACGTGCACACGTGTCAATATAGGTATGCAGACTGCATTTGGTTATCCGGCTACCAGCACAAGCGCCTGGCAATGATGGCTCAAGGGACAGCAGTGTCTCCACAAGCGTACTTTCCATCGGTAATAGTAAGCATCTCGGCAGACAAGTCCCGTTTTTTTGCTGTTCCCTGGGGTGTGACGAAAAAAAACGCGGATAAAGATTAGCTACGGAAGCACGTCAACTCATAAAGCAAAATCACATAAGATTTCTTGGCGTTCCAGGATGTACTGGAGACGTGCTGCAGACACCATCGTTTCGTCGCTGGAACCACGCTTGAATGCGGTTTGGTGGATGGCCGGTGCATGCAGAGGCAGTCATCCTTCTTCGATGTTGAAGTTACACTCGTCACTGATGGTGAATCGCGTGCTGTTTCAGTTGCCGTTAATATCACCATCAAAGTCCCAGTACGATAGATTGGAGTCGCTACATCGTGAATGTATCAGGACAGTTCTTGGTGTGCCAAAGACGGCTGCTAGCAACAAGGTGTTGCACGAGCCCCAGTCGTCCTCTCTCCGACTACTTGCATCTTAATGTCTGCTCTTGCAACTGTGCCGCCTCAGCAAGACTCGGGCAGGAAGAGCGTTTTTCTAAAGACTGTGGAGGCGGACGGAATCTACCGTCTTTCTGGCACTCAACGCACTTCATGTGCTTGGCCTGCGATTTACTAAAAAATTAGACCATCAGAAACCACCGTGGTCGTATGAGAGTGTAGAATGTCAACTTACCATTCCGAATAGAATTCGCACCAAGCGCCTTACCCCTGTAGTAGAAGCATAATCTTTGGTGGTATAACACCTCGGCAGAATGTATGACAGGCATCTCCAGTTGTACACCGACGGCGATGTTGACAAGGAGAATTTAGCTAGTGCAGTGGCGTACATGATACCAACTCTCAATGTCTCATGGGATGCCAGATTTGACGGCGTCGTGTCTTCTACTGGCATGTGAAAGTGTCGCCAATGTAGCAGCCTTGCGGAAACTGAATTCCTATCATCCTCAGCCTGCAGTTCTCTTTTCAGACAGCAAGGCTGCGCTGCAACTATTACTGCGCGAGTTTCCTTTGAGAAGTGCATTAAGCGTGTATTGCATGCTGTTAAACATTACAGAAAGTCGGATTTACCAACGTGTTCAAGTGGGTACCTTTCCATATCGGCGTAGGAGGCAAGCAGGCCGCTGACAGTATAGCGCGCAAAGCGCTGCATTTCAAGCCAATGAACAAGGTTTCACAAAATGCAAAAAGATACCTGAAGAAGGCCATCTTAAACCACTTCCGTTCGTTGTGGTATTCACTGCATCAGCCTTGTGTGATTAAAGGACTTACGAGAACTGTTGCAGCTGTCTTGTATCGCATCCTCACAAGGTCAATGCAAACTCCAGCTTGGCGGTGTGGGATAGGAAATGGCCCATCATGGTCGTGTGTGCATTGTCAAGCTCTTGATGACATCGAACATCCCATACAGAAGTGTCTTGAATTTGAAGCAAAACGTAAGATATTATTAAATGAACTCAAGCGCAAGACGGCACCACACTCAAATGAAAGTGATATTTTGCCCCGCGACGACATTGGATATTTAGGAGGGAGGTGCTTCGGCTCCTCCTTAAGTTTCTCCGTGGTACAAGGTTGGAAAGTGAATGGTGAGCCGCGTGGGTTGTCGTGGTTTGGAAAACGCGCAACGTATTGGGCTTCATGTTAACTTGTTTTTGATACCTAGTCTTGTTAACTGGGCTGCGAAGTGTTGTGTTGCAGACCGTATCGGGATTGGTAGGTGGCGTTCACGCGGAGCAACTGTCGGCATCTTTTGCAAGGCTAGGTTCGTCTGCAGCAAACAACACCCCTTCTCCCCCTCCTCCCCCTCTAGCATAGTATGGTTTCAATTACACATTCTTTGTCATCAGATTGGCGACCTAAACGCATCATTCGCCGATGCTACGGCTAGACTCGCCTCTTGCCACTATTTTTGCCGTTCAGCAGCTGTGTCACGTTTTGGTAACACGCTTCCGTTGCCCAGAATCCTGCGACAGCAGCATGCGCATAGCTATTTGTCCGTCTCACTGAGTGAACCATCCCGTTGAACTGTGCCCGCAGTGATATCCACTTGCGCAGAAGACGGAGGTCCCATTTACCATGGTAAGCAAACTGTTCGCCGTGTTTGCCGAGTCGTGCGCTCGATTGCACTTTGTGGTATTCAGTGGCTCTTTCAACGTGATAAGCATCGCTCAGTCACTGCTGCCAAGCCTGTCCTTAATATTCTTCGTGTTCTGTGGTCTCTTCTTGGTTTGAGATGATCCACGTTTTTGTGCGAAATTACCGTAATCTCTGGGCTGTTCAGCATGCGTTGTCATGGTGGGGTGCAGTTCGCGATGATGATTACGATGTGCCGATAGTTATTTCCGGAAGAAATAGCATTTGTCCGTGCGCTTCATGCTGTAAACCGTCTTGGTGTCGCGGTATTCGGCTGTGTGTGTTGCGGCACGGCCTACCAATTCTCACGGAACGCAGCTTAGAAAAACTCAGAGTCCACAAAAACTCGGAAAAACTGAGAAGGTAACCAGTGCCATTCTCTCACTGGTTACGTTCGCCATAATGACAGCATCATCGAATAACTCAAAACAGAAGATAATAAATCATGGTCCTGCGCTACATACATACATACATACATACATACATACATACATACATACATACATACATACATACATACATACATACATACATACATACATACATACATACATACATACATACATACATACATACATACATACATACATACATACATACATACATACATACATACATACATACATACATACATACATACATACATACATACATACATACATGCATGCAGCATGCATGCATGCATGCATGCATGCATGCATGCATGCATGCATGCATGCATGCATGCATACTACATACATACATACATACATACATACATACATACATACATACATACATACATACATACATACATACATACATACATACATACATACATACATACATACATACATACATACATACATACATACATACATACATACATACATACATACATACATACATACATACATACATACATACATACATACATACATACATACATACATACATACATACATACATACATACATACATACATACATACATACATACATGCATGCATGCATGCATGCATGCATGCATACTACATACCCCAATATGCAGCAATCTCTTGTAAAACGAAAGCAGCAACCGAAGCGCTCTTCTGCCAGCGCTACCTCGTACTGTGGAAAAGCTACCAGTGACAAAACATTTTGAGAGGGCTACGCACTCACGGACAGTTTTTCAACCTTAATGATACCTGATTTTGCGTAAGGTATCACGTACCTGTACAAAAAAAGACCTCTTTGCGTGCTTCCCGCTTCCAGTGAATTGGGTCCCGGGTCGTTCTATTTCTTCTTACTGTAATGCGCGTGATTAAAGATGACTTCGAAGGCTTTTCTTTTATTTAGGGTATTTTATCTTTCCTACCCTGTGTTCGTCATACAGACACATACGTGCTCGATGTACTGTTGGACGCACGTTGTCCTTGGCCCACACGAGAACGGCGCAATGGTTTTACGTGGTATGTTCGGTGATGCACGACCTCGGTATAAGCCCCGTGCAGCGGGCCATTATATACAGTGTGCCAAATCATGCATCAAGATTTGAAAAAAGAGGAAAGGCGTTACGCGAAGCAAACCTAGTGCGTATTATTTCCAGTACAGTGGAGTAGCCACCAGTAATTTTTTAGTTACTGAGATTTAATTAGGTAATTGTAATTAATTATCTAACTCGATAAGTACTGTCCTAATTATGACAGTGTCAATAAGAAGATTGTAGAGCAACATGAAAAACTTACGATACCTCTTTCTGTTGCTCAATACCTGCTACATAAATGTGTTTTTCCGAGCATGAGATACACGCAAAATTGCCGCGCGACTGGCCGCTCGAGGCATTTTGCGTGTATTCACAGGCTTCTTGCACGCTCGGAAAAACAGTTTTATGTAGCACGTATTGAGCAACAGAAAGCTGTATCGGGAGTTTTTCGTGTTACAACTTTCTCATTGACACTTTTCATCTAAATACAATATTTGAGAGGTTCATTAATTAATTACGACTAATTATGTATTAGGCGGAATGGAAAAAATTGTCTGAGTCTCCAAGCGACGGCAAACAACATTACCTTGGTTCTGTGGTTCTGTAGTTCTGTGCAGCTACGTGGCATTAGCATGTTTTTTTTTAAATCTTTGTGCATGATAGTTGGAACCCGTATATACAGGATGTTTCAGCGGACACTTCGAAAATTTTAATGGTTGCCTGCGGCAGACAGCACAATTCTAGTTCATGTCCTGGTCTACTCGAAGAAGCGCACATTACTTGCACCTAAATTAATATGCATAATCGACTAATCAACACAAATTCACTAATTAAGTTTTTAACTAATTACCTTATGGCGCTTATTGTAATTTACAAATTCTAGCCATGGAGTTCGCAAGGCGGATCCACTTGGAAGGAATTCTGAGGATGACACCAGTTTCGTGATATTAATTGCCGAACTTTGCGGAGAATTGCATTGGCGTTCCAGTTACTCTTAAGAAAACATCATTTTATGCATTCAAGTACAAGTAACTTTGATAAGCCTTTGATAATTCACAATGTTTCACCAATCAGTTTTTCTACTGGTAAACTTCGAACACGTACTGCAATTCATGAGTTAACAATGCATATTCACGTAGAAGGAATTTTAATGCTCGCACCAGTTTCGAGATATGCGCACCCCTATTGTGCCTCGAGATGAGCTCGCGTGCCAGTTAAAGAAGCATTCCAGCTCTGCTTAATATGGCGTTATCTTTCTTTTTTCGTTTTCTTTTGTTTTGGGTGGTAACTGGTACAGCAGTGCATTTTGCCGCAGGCATGGCAGCATTTATATTAGACCTCATGCTGATTTTAAAATTCTTTTAAAGTGAATCTTCCTTGAAAATTCACTCACCGGCATCAATTCATTACATGTGCCTAAAGTGATTAGTTTAAAAGTTAATTGTGAATATTTTCTGACTAGATAAATACTAAATGTCATTTCTTACGCAATTGATGTCCGCCTCGTCAAGTAACCCACATCTGGCAGTAGAACCCATCTATCTGGCACAAGCAGTTAAAATGATAATTAAGATTAACAACACGCACATATGATATAGAAAGCCTGTTCACCCATTTGCATGTCAGAAGCGTGCGCTACAAAACTAAAGTATAAACATAGCCACACTCTTTTCCAATCAAGATTCAGCTAGTGGAGTCTCGACATGTACACCGTTGGCACTTAACGCCGCCAGTTCCTATATTCCTGTAAAGCAGGCTCTGCGCTGAATCGGCAGTTTAGAGGCAAAGCCTCCGTTCAAAAGTGAGAAACACTCGAGTACAGTTTGAAACCTATCTGGGAGGTATAATATTCATTTCGTCGAATTCCATTTCTTTCTTATCATCCACCATTTAAGGCCAGTCGATTACGGAGATAACGTAGATAGGTCTACAGGGGAAGTGCTAAAAGGAATCCAGGAATTTGCGCAGCCGTGTACTGTCACTACAACCATTCTTACGGTCAAATTGTGCCGTGAGAGATGTCGAACAGAACTGCACCAACAGAAATTAACCTATGGTGTCCTCTGATGTTTTATTTTTCTTTAATTACTGACACTACCACAAGTGTTATCCGTTGTATTACCCTATAACCATCATTTTCACCAGGCGTTACGTTTTACTTTTGATTGTAGGACGACTGGCTTTTAAGCACATGATGTAACAGGCGGATTTATTTTTGGCGTAGCTTTCCACCTGCTTATATTGATAGTATTGTGAATATTTTGCAAAAACAAACAAATAAACAAATAAATAAATAAAACTTATGTGCATAAACAAATAGAGGGTGCCTTTTTCACGAAGATTCCTTTCTCGAAAGAAACACGTTTTATAAAATACGAGCTAACGTAAGGCAGAAAAGGCGCAAAATGCAGACCTCAAGCACACTAAGTTGTCGTAAACGCAATAAGCAACTTTACAGGACAATACCTTAAGGGGAGATGTGCGGCTAAAATCGCTGTTTTCGCCAGAGAAACACAGTTTCTAATTTTGTTTATTTTGAATTCCTAGACGTATAAAAAGCCATCATGAACTTTGGTTGCAACCTGCGCCATAGAAAAGAAGAAAATTGATTTTCTTACGGTGTCGCCTGCTTGCCGTCGAGGGTGCCCATGAGCGTTGTGTTCAAGACGCTGCCGCAGATCGGGCAAGAAACCGAACACGGGGTGAATGCCCGCGTTAGAAAGTTTGTTATTCGGTCGTTTTAGTCATGTGAAACCTTCTATCGAGAGTACAGCAGACCACAAAGTAAAGATTGAAAAAGAAGGGCATCATTCTGGTTGCAGCACCCTTGTCTGAGAGCGAAGGCAGGGGCGCTAGGCTGCTCTAAACTGAAAAAGAAAGCAAATACGGCTTCAAGCAATTGCTGCAGAGCAGGTTTCAATTGAGAGGAGGGTCCATGGAGCAGCGCACTTTGGTTAATTAATTTGGGTCTGAAAATAAAATAACATGTTCTGACGACCTACTCTCCAGCGAAGCCGAATGGCAGGAGCCCATCAGAAGCACGGCACTCCGATAGCAAGTCCAGGCTATCCAGAGGGCCCAGGAAAGGGCGGAGCGTCACGGCGTTTTGTCCGCTACGTGGGCGCGGCCAGCGGTTACAACGGCCTCCCGTTAGGGGTCCTGACAACACCTCCTCAGGATCAAATAAAGTTCGTTGTCTGTCTGCCTGTCTGTCTGTGATGAAACCTTTGACCGCATCTTTCTCAGTTCGCACTTTTCGGCCGAACAAAACCTTTAGGAAGACTATAATTTCCAACCTGCACCACAAAACCTGCTTTAAGAGTAGGTTTTGGGCTGAAGTTATTCAGAAACAAGATGAGGTTACTTTTATATTTCTTACTTTTATTAACACGCAACAAAATTATTATATATCTGACATATAATGACAACAAAAAATGAGCTTAGCCTCAAAGTACTGACATTGTTACAGATATTTAATGAAAAACACGCGACTGGCCTTCACCTGCACTACAAACCCCCTAAAAGGTATCTGACAAAACAATCAGTGTGTCTTCATAATAATCAGCGGGGCAACGATCATGTAGTTGTTGTAGTTTTACTAAGTTTTTGCTAGGTTTCACGCATTTCCTCATGGTCGGTAGCTTCGGGAAACGCTTCGCGCAGCACTTGGAGTCCGATACTACGCTTCTCCGAGTCACGCACCGAGTTCAGTGTCCGAGAGGTTCACGTGAAACCAAAGCCGATCACAGACGCGCCACATATGTCCAAACTCGTATGTGGAGAAATTCCCGCTCGAAACGGCCGTACGCTCCTGCCATGGACTACGAGCACAGCGTCATGATGCGTCGGCTTGTCTGTAGTCTGGGTTCTCGCGCATGTTTCGCATACTGATCCGCCCCGCTCCCTTTCTCGATCGGCGTATTCGGGATCTTCGACTCTGCGCCTTCGCTTGGCTAAGGGCTTCCTCGCTCTCTGTGCAGGATCAGCCCGACGCCAGCGATTGTATTCTTGTTTGGCCAAGCGGCGTGATTCCCGGACAGCGGCATCTTCCTCGGCATGTGGTTCTTCCTCGGTCTCCCCATGGCTGCTACTACCGCCAGCACACTAGCAACCTCGCCTTCACACCTGCTACACGGAACGTTTATGGCAAGCGGAGCAGACGCGCTTCGCGCAGTGTCTAGGCTCGGAGTCTTGCGAAGCTATCGCACAGCTAGCATGGGGTTGCTAGGCAACGTAGTGACGTCATAGCTCGGCGAGGTTTTGCGGCTTCGCGGCACAAATTACGGCCGGCTTAAATATCTCCGCTGTTAATTACGGAAATTATAGATTTCCTAAGGTAACATGCCTAATTGCTCCGTATGACAGCCATAACTTCTTTTCTATTTGATTTGCATCAATGAAATTTAATATATATTCTTAAAACAAGAACATAGATAAATCTATGCATACTAAACCTTGCAAGCATATGTAAATACGCGTGTAATGGTTCAAAAGGTAATTTTCCGCCCCGCATCCCCCTTACGTGCCAGCGCAGGAAGAACTTCAAGCTGAGTATCTGAGTGCAGTATAACCGGGGCTACTGCTACGAACGCCCCGGACAACGTCTTTCACGAATGAATGTGCTAGCCTTCAAATGTACAGGGATGTGCGCCACCTAATGCCTAGCATGTTTTGCTGGCGCATATTCACCACTGTTATTTGGAGGCACTCAGGAACCTGCACAGGAGTAGAACAGTAGAACATAGCGGCTAACGTGGCGTTAACGAAAAAAACCATGGATTGAATTCACAAATCTTTTCGTTTGGAAGAACTTGTGGCAGAGAGTCGTTGACCAGGGCCGCGCCAGAAGAAGGAAAATGACGCGCCACAAGCTTTTTGCCAATGACAATGTCGCCTTCGCTAATAGTATGCCCAACAGCAAAATTGGCCAAACAGTTTTCTTGACGAACGATGAACGATGCTAGCGGAATAGTTTTTTTTGTGCATGAATGCGGACCCAGATGAGAGCAACTTTAGTAGTAGACTCCCATTAAGACGAACTTGGTTAAGCCGAATTTCCGGATATAAGGGAAGTATGTCAACATTTGCATGCTTGGTTTCCCATTGGCCTAATGCAATATGCATCCGCTTAACACTAACAGCTGCAGAACCGCTGCGATTCGGTTATGTCGAACTGCCGCGGCAGCCACTACAGAGACTCCTATTTGGCTTAGAGAGAAGACCTGGATCGGCAATATTGGGGGAAGCGACTCTTCCAGATATATACACATAAGAATCAAATGCTGTTTCTGTGGACACAAACAGCTACGCCAGCGTCGACAATGACGGAGAAGGCTGCAGGGCTGAGACCAAAAAGGTGATTTATGGGTATTCGAGGAGTCCCGGCAGGCTGATAATTATGGCGAGGACTCCACCCAGTGTTGTTTACGCATGGCTCATATGATTATGTCCTTAATCCTTACATCCTTAATCCTACAGAGAAGCTGTTAAAGGCACCTTCCCCCAGGATCGTGTCCGCGCGTAGAAAAAAGATAGCGCAGCTTGCACTAAGTTTTGCAAGGCTGGAGAAACAGCCGAGCTGGTGATTCCTATCTTCTTACAGTTTCGCTAGGTTCAGCTAAGTTTTGGTAGGCTAAGTTTTGCTGGTCGTTCAGTCGCCTACGCTCGCTTTCTCGGGCTCGGAACACAGGGTCCTCGGACCTTCGTCGCTGTTTAGCAGCAGCGGCTTCGATGCGATACTCCGGATTAGCACGCAATCGCCGCATTCGTTCTCGCTGGCGGAACGACGAGCTTCCAGCTGAGCGGCTCTTCTTCGCGAGTCTTGTACTTCTTCGGGGTCCCATGTTACATTTACTCAGTGCGAAATCTACGAGAGTTGTGTGTGTCGCCGTCGCGGCGACATGCTCTTTAAATCAGTGTGACGTCATAGCCAAGCTTCACAAAGTGTTGTCATGACTAAGCAAAGTAATAATTGCGGCGCGAAGCAATGACATGACTGGGCGAAGCTGGGTAGGGGATTGCTAGGCGACCGCATTGACGGAGCGTGCATGCTGGAAAGCGGTGTGGACATTGGAACGCGGTGTCGGTGTTGAAAGCTGCGCTATGCAACGCGCAGTGACGTCATCGCTGGCGCGGCGGCGGAGGAGAGTTGCCGGAGCTAGGAGAAGCGAGGCGCAGCTGTGGCAGGTTGTTGCTAGGCAACGCGCAGAGACGTCTTCGCTAGGCGAGTTTTTGCGAACGCTATGCGGGGAAACGAAAAGCTTAAACAGCTCGGCTGTTAAAAACTATCATCATCAGTATTCTTCTTTCTTCTTTCTGGGGTTTTACGTGCCAAAACCAGTTCTGATTATGAGGCACGCCGTAGTGGAGGGCTCCGGATTAATTTTGACCACCTGGGGTTCTTTAGCGTGCACTACAACGCAAGCACACGGGCGTTTTCGCATTTCGCCTCCATCGAAATGCGGCCGCCGGGGCCGGGATTCGATCCCGCGACCTCGTGCTCAGCAGCTCATCAGTATTGGCTCGAGCGTCGTCGTCTCCTTCCGCAGCTGGCTAGTTGGCGCCCCTCCATTTGCGCTCGTGCCGTGGATGATGAAATTAGGAAGTTTGCAGGCGTAAGTTAGAATCAGCTAGCTCAAGACAAGGGTTATTGGAGATTGCATGGAGAGGCCTTTGTCCTGCAGTGGACATAAATATAGGCTGATGATGATGATGATGATGATGGTGATGATGATGATGATGTATCAAGCGCTGCCACACATCGTTTTTAAGCGTTGTTCTAATCGCTTCTAACGTTGCTCCTGATTTACCTGGTCGAAATGATTGATACAGATCGGCTTCGACGAAGATAAACGGTCCCTGACCGCAGTACAAGGAAAGGGTTGCTAAAACAGAGTTATCCGGGCCACTATCGCGTTGTTTTGAGCAGTAATAAACAACAGCACGCGAGAAAATGTATGTTTATATTCAACATTAACATGTGAAAAGATCTGTATTGCAGTGGTTTTCTCACTACATATGTTATTTTTTGCGATTGCAATTATATGGACAGTCCAAAGCAGATTTCTGCCGTCGGCGTCGCCGTCGTCGTCGCCGTCGCCATGAGGTTCCGTATGACGTCATGGAGATGAAATCGTCGCCGCGCGCCGCCGAACGCTGTATCCCTCGCGCGCTTTCAGGGGGAGTGAGCCCACGGCGGAGAACAAACGCGCGTTCTGCGCCGTGCTCCCTTAAGGGTTGCAGATGTAGGCGTCTCTTTCTCCTTTACAATCACCATATATGTAGAGCAAACGCGCCTTCTTCCGACGCGCGAGAAACCGTGGGGGGGGGGGGGGGGGGTGGGGGGGGGTACGACGTTTAGCTGCGGCACCAAGTGCCTATTTATATCAGAGGCTCCGGCAACAGTCACCAGCGCCGCACGCATTTTGTGCGAACGCGGGCAAAACGCCAACGGCGTCGACAACAGTTCTGCGTGTTGCCGGTGCTGCTGCATGTCCAAGTTTATACAGCTGATAAAGCTACTATCATTACGCCGCTTAGCTCTCTACAAATTTGCTATCGCAATTGATGCTTCGCCTTTCAGGTGTAACTGCGACAACTTTTTTGACACAGTCGCCCGCATTCTGACTCTCTTCGAGCCACATTTGCTCGGTTCTGCATATTTCTGAGCATCTCCTCGCTTTTTCTTGCACAAGACATGCAAACCGCAGTCCGCAAATTAAAAACTCGTGAAGAAACTTTTTGATCACATCATGGCAGTTAGGCTATTCGACGATACCGCGAAGCTTCTCAGCTATGCGATATCATAAAATCCACCTGGTGGGAGTGAACTTGTCGCTCTTTATCCGGCACAGCTGCAGGTAGCGCGACGCTTGCTGTCGTTCTTTCCGCTTGGTATCGCGAAAAGCGCTTTCCCGGACTGCCGCCGGTTGCTACACCCAAAAGCGCAGCACCCGGCCTTTTCCTTTTGTTTTGTTTTAAGTCTACGAAAGTTACACATGGCCTAAATTACACAAAATGCAAAATCCGACCGCGGCGGCGAAGAGAAAAGGGCTGCGGTGCTTTCCAGGTTCCAGCGACTTCAGTCGTATACGACTGAAGTCGCTACCACAGGGTATACCCTGTGGGTAGCGTCATATCGCGGGAACTCCCTGAACTAAGACGCACCAAAGGCTCCCATTGCGGAGCAAACGATTGCTCTGGCATTAAAAAAAATAGGAGGCGCTGCCCGGTGCGACGGCCAGATTTGTTCATAGTAGAGATGTTCGTGATAGACATGTTCCGTTGGGTGATGCACAACGACGGTGCGCCCATTCTGGTCTCGGGGGCAATATTCACTACCGCAGACCCACCATAGTCACAGCTTCGCTGGCTTCCATTTTCACAGTAGTGGAAGGGCTCTGAATTTTTCAATGCTATTATAATTATTTGCCTACTTGAGGCATTTTAGCCTATCTATCTATCTATCTATCTATCAATCTATCTACTTATCTATCTATCTATCTATCTATCCATTTATCTATCTATCTGGCCTCTTACGCCGGTCCAGTCGCCCAAGTTGTCTCCCGGTTTGGGCCACTTGGTATGTGCTCGTGGTCGTGATGCCATCATGTTTGTTACATCGTGGCCATCCCAGCTTTGTTGTCTGACTCTCGTTATGCCCCGTCGCCACACCTTCTACGCCAGCCTAGTCGGCCAAGTTGTCAAATAGCTTGGGCCAATACGTATGTTCTCGTGATGGATATGCCGTCGTTGCACCATCGTCGTGCCAGCTTCGTCAGTCGCCTCTCGCGATGCCGTCGTCGACACGCCATCGTTGTCATACACGCTTCGTGATACAGTCGTCATCTGCGCCATTGTCGTCATCCCATTGTTTCCATGCCATCGTCATGTCATCGTCGTCGTTGTGTCAATGTCAGACAGCCGCTATCATGTATCCGTTGGCGTACAGACATCGCCATGCCGTCATTCAAGCTTCGACATCCCGTTGTCGTCATACCGTCGTCCTCACGCAATCGTCGTCATCGAATTGTCCTACTTGTGGGGATCGAGGTGCCTTCCCGCGCCTCGTCCCCCAGCTCGCGCGTGGCGCTTAGCTCGATCCCGGGAACCGCCGCCGTAACGGCAACATGGCGGACATGGCGAGCGCGCCGGACTTACTTTCCCGCGCAAACCGCGCTTCTCCCCCCCCCGGGATTGGACTTGCCCCGCGAGACACGTCACCGGGACGCGCCCTGATTGGCCTCCCGCGCGGCGGCCCCCCGGCACCCTCTCCACCCGAGCTCTCGTCCGCTGAGCGCTTCCTCGCCGCGAGAGAGGCTCACAGGCTCGCAACGAGGTGGTTACATGAGAACTTTGTTCTCGCGACTCCTCGTTATCGCGCTTGGCGGACCGCTACCCGGTTAGCCCTAGCGCAGCGGGCGCGCGTACTCGATCGGTCTTGCGGCGAGCCTTGGCCCGTAAGCGCCGTGACTGTAGCACTGAGCTGTACCTTGGTGAATAAACCCGTGTTTGTTGGCGATCTGACTCCGGAGCCTTCTCTGCGCCGTGTCGGAGAGTCGACGAACCCTGCCGTAGCGCCTTTGTGCGTTGCGGAGTGGAGGAGCGTCGTGCCCTTTCCTGACCGTCGCTCGTAGGGTAAGCCTTGTGCAAACCATCTCCACATACTGTCTGCGTCATCACGCTGTCATCGTGATACCATCGCCATCATGGTCATCTCATCGTCGTCCTGCCGTTGTGGTCCTACCACCTTTGCCGTTTCATAAACATCATTCCTTCGTCATTCCATAGTCATCCGTGCGCCGGCGTCATACCGTCGTCGCCGTGCTCATGGGCGACGTTGGCAAGCGAGTGCCATAGCAACGTGGGAGGACACCGGATTAAGTCAAACATAGCCAAAGCAACGGAATTCTCAGAATGAGAACTACAGAGGATAAATAAACTTGACACTTCATAAATACGGTGTGTCGCTATATTGCTCAAATGCCAATCGGATTACCATCGACGGCCATCGTCAGATGAGTTCTGCCATATTTCTTTCTTTTTTCATTTCACTCTTCAGGTACATCCACGATGAAGCCGGCCTTCGGTTCTCCATCGAGGCAATT